>NC_082713.1:172004627-172139627 GCF_030144855.1 Hypanus sabinus
ATAATTATGCTAGCAAAAAACATACAGTTACAGAAAATAATATCTAAAAAAATATAGCCCAAGTTTCCGAGCATCATGCCTGTAGGTTGTTAGTGCATGGAAGATGGCCTGGAGCCACATTTCTGCAAGAACAAGCCCACAGCACTTACTCATCTCATGCAAATGCAGCTGCAGATGACTGTATTCCAGTTTGTCTTGTACTGAGCAAACACTGGAGGGCAGCACTGAAGTGGGGGTGGGGGGGGCAGCTTCCAACCCAGTACAGAACCTAGCGGCACACAGTCAGCTCCAATGTCTCTTCCTAAGTGGCTGCAACAGTGCGCAGGTACCTTCTTTACCGTCCTTTCTCCGGGTCACCTCTTGTACATTGGCTGACCATCTTGCTAAGACCCATATTCCACCACTCTCCACAGACCCTCAGTAACCTCTTGTAACTGACTACCTACCTCACTGACCTGGCCTCCATGGGAGAGATTTCTACATGTTCCGCACCTTCTGGCTGGAGACATTTATCCTTGTTCATCCAAGTGCCTTATCCCATAGCCTGATACTCTGTTCCTTCTTTTCAGACTCCTCTACAACCACAGACCTGACTGAATGCTTTCTGGGAAACTCGATTAAGCATCTTCTTCTTGCTCTTGAAAGACCTAGATAGAGTGGATGTTTCCTGTAGTGGAGGAGTCTAGGACCAGAGGGCAAAATCAGAGTAGGTGTGGAGAGGATGTATCCTGTAGTGGGGGAGTCTAGGACCAGACGGCACAGATAGAGTAGATGTGGAGAGGATGTATCCTGTAATGGGGGAGTCTAGGACCAGAGGGCACAGACAGAGTGGATGTGGAGAGGATGTACCCTGTAATGGGGGAGTCTAGGACCAGAGGGCACAGACAGAGTGGATGTGGAGAGGATGTACCCTGTAGTGGGGGAGTCTAGGACCAGAGGGCACAGACAGAGTAGATGTGGAGAGGATGTATCCTGTAGTGGGGGAGTCTAGGACCAGAGGGCACAGATAGAGTGGATGTGGAGAGGATGTACCCTGTAGTGAGGGAGTCTAGGACCAGAGGGCACAGACAGAGTAGATGTGGAGAGGATGTATCCTGTAGTGGGTGAGAATAGGACCAGAGGACACAGCTTCAGAATAAAGGGATGTCCATTTAGAACAGAGATGAGAAAGAATGTCTTTCGCCAGAGAATGGTGAATCTGTGGAATTCATTACCACAGATGGTTGTGGACAAGTCATTGGGTATATTTAAAGCAGAGGTTAGTAGGTTGTTGATTAGTCAGGGTATTAAAGGTTATGGAGAGAAGGCAAGAAAATAGGTTTGAGAGGGATAATAAATCAGCTATTAGTGATAATAAATCAGTGGACCAGAGTCAATGGGCCAACTGGCCTAATACTGCTCCTATGTCTTATGGTCTTATTAAGCTCTCTTGGGCAATTCCTGTGGACTAAGGATGAGTGGTGGTCAATATGGACCCCTTAACCTCACTGTATGCAGCAGAAGGTTCAAATGATAACAAGGGTCAAAGATGAACTTTATTTGCAATATGTATGGGTTGGGGGTTTGCTGTGGTGTGTTTGCACAACATGCAACAAAAAACAACCTCCCTCCCCTTTCTAGATCTTTCTGTTTCTATCTCTAGAGACAGCCTATCCACCGATGTCTACTACAAACCTACTAACTCCCACAGCTACCTCGACTATTCCTCCTCCCACCCTGTCTCCTGCAAAAATGCTATCCCTTTCTCTCAATTCCTCCGCCTCCGCCACATCTGCTCTCAGGATGAGGCCTTTCATTCTAGGACAAAGGAGATGTCTTCCTTTTTTAAAGAAAGGGGCTTCCCGTCGTCCACTATCGACTCTGCCCTCCATCGCATCTCCCGTATTTCACACACCTCTGCCCTCACCCCATCCCCCCACCAGCCCACCAGGGATAGAGTCCCCCTGGTCCTCACCTATCACCCTACCAGCCTACAGATCCAACGTATAATCTTTCGTAACTTCCGGCACCTCCTACGTGATCCCACCACCAACCACATCTTCCCCTCCCCCCCACTCTAGGCTTTCCGCAGGGATCGCTCCCTACGTGACTCCCTTGTCCATTCATCCCCCCCATCCCTCCCCACTGACCTCCCTCCAGGCACTTATCCCTGAAGATGGAAGAAGTGCTACACCTGCCCCCACACTTCTTCCCTCACCACCATCCCAGGCCCCAGACAGTCCTTTCAGGTGAGGCACCACTTCACCTGTGAGTCAACTGGGTGATGTACTGTATCCGGTGCTCCCGATGTGGCCATTTATACATTGGGGAGACCCGCCGCAGACTGGGAGACCATTTTGCCGAACACCGGCGCTCGGTCCTCCAGCAGTGGTGGGATCTCCCTGTGGCCACACACCTCAATTCCACAGACCACTCCCACTCCGATATGTCTGTCCATGGCCTTTTCTACCGTTAAGATGAGGCCACACGCAGGTCGATGGAGCAATACCTTATCTCCCACCTAGGTAGCCTCCTTCCTGCCGACATGAACATCCAACTCACTGACCTCCATTGATACCCCTGCCCCCCCTTACCCCATCCCTATCTATAATTTTAGTCTGGTTCTCTTTCTCTTTCTTTTTCCCCCCTCGCTATAATCTCCCCCTGGCCCTACCTTTCTTTCTCTTTTATTTCCCATAATTCTCCACCTTCCCCTAGCCCATTTCCCTTCAGCCTATCACTTTCCAGCTCTCTACTTCATCCCTCCCCCCACTTCTTATCCCCCCTCGACCATCCCATGTTACTTCACTCCTGATGAAGGGTCTTCGCCCGAAACGTCGTCACTACCTCCTCCCATAGATGCTGTCTGGCCTGCTGAGTTCTGCCAGCATTTTGTGTTTTTTAATTGTCTATAATTATCCCCTGCTAGCATGACAAGTGCTACACCTGCCCTCTGCCCCTACACCTCCTCATCACTGCCATTTTGGGCCCAAGCAGTCCTTCCAGTGAGGCAACACTTCATCTGCAAGTCTATTTCTACCCAGTGAGGCCTCTTCCACGTCAGTGAGACCTGATATAGATTGGGGGCCCGTTTCACTCAGCACCATTGCTCTACCTGCCATAAAAGGTGAGATTTCACAGTTGTCACACATTTTAGTTCAACTTCCCATTCCCATACTGACACATGGCCTCAGCTACTGCCACAATGAGGCCAAACTCAGGTTAGAGGTGCAAAACCTTGTAATGGTCAGACTGCACTTGGAGAATTGTCAGCAGTTTTGGACCCCTTTTCTAAGAAAGGATATGCTGATATTGGAGAGGATGTTCATGAAGATGATTCTGGGAATGAAAGGGCTAATGAGTGTTTGATGACTCTGGGTGGTACTCCCTGGAGCTTATTTATTCAGCGATATAGTGTGGAGAAGCCTCTTATGGCCCTTCAAACCGTGCCACCCTAGAAAACCCCACAATCCCAATTAACCCTAACCTAATCATGAGACAACTTACAATAACCAATTAACCTACCCAGTACGCCTTTGGACTGTGCCAGGAAACCAGAGCACCTAGGGAAAACACACACATTCCACGTGAGGATGTATAGAGACTCCTTACAGAACAGTTCTGGAGTTGAACTCTGAACTTCGAAATGTCCTGAGCTGTTATAGTGTTGCTCTAACTGCTATGCTACCGTAGTGCCCGTGGTTTAGAAGAATGAGGAGGGATCTCATTGAAACCTATCAAATATTAAAAGGCCTCGATAGAGTAGATGTGGAGAGAATGTTCCTATAGTGTGGAAGTCTGGGACCAAAGGACACAGCTTCAGAATAGAGGGATGTCCATTTAGAAGAGAGAAGGGGTGGAATTTCTTTAGACAGGAGGAGGTAAATCTGTAGAATTCATTGCCACAGATGGCTGTGGAAGCCAAGTCATTGGGTATATTTAAAGTGGAAGTTGATAGGTTCTTGTTTAGTCAGGGTGTCAAAGGTTATGGGGAAAAGGCAGGAGAATGGGGTTGAGAAGGATAATAAATTAGCCATGATGGAATTAGCCAAGTCTGGGCAGAGTTGCCTAATTCTGCTCCTATGGTCGAATATCTTAATAAGTCTCAGTAACCCCCAACTTGATGGCAGGATCATTGATTTCTGCAACTTCTGGTAATTTCTACCCCATCCACTTCTCTCTTTCTCTATTCTCCACTCTGGCTCCTCTCTCCCCCTTTTCTTCTGTCAACCTGCCTATCACCTCCCTCAGGTTCCCCTCCTCCTTCCTTTTCTCCCATGGTCCATTCTTTTCCCCTATCAGATTCCTTCTTCTTCAGTCCTTTACCATTTCCATCTATCACCTCTGTCCTGTGGGGGATGCCTTATTCTGACTGTTGAAAGGCGCTTCCATTGTGATTGGTCAGTTTAGAAGCTGCAGCTGTTTTTCCCACTGGATAGATACCTGGTGTCCAGCGTCAAATATCCTGGGTAGATAAAATATCAGGTGGAAGGGGCTTGCTCACTTTAGGACATGGCCATTGGGAATGTAGGCTCTGTGTGCACGTTTAACCAAATATGTTTGTTCAATTACATATGCCTGTTGAGTATTCGGCATTGAAGTGTCCATAACTTCAGTGGGTAAGGGCTTGTGTGCACCTGTGAACCTCAGATCTCATCTTGAATGCTTCTTCTCCACCTTGGACCAGGGATTTCAGAGCAATGTAATAACAACCAATGGTTGAACAGTTCCAGGTCATTTTGCATTCCTTGTAGAATCAGAATTGGGTGGAGGGGTGGAAATATGTCCCTACCAAAGAAAGTGTAAGATGCTCCTTCCCTCCGCTATCCTGCAGGTCACCCTCGGGCAAGGCGTAGCCCTCCAATCAGGCCAGCTGAGGCCATGGGAGCAGGTAATGGATGTTCATATGAGCAGCTGGTGCTGGTGACTGTCCTGTCCTGTCAGTCCTGTGACTGTCGGGAAAGGGAAGGGAGAGCTCAGAGAGTAGAGAGCACCCCTGTGGCCATCCCCCTCAGTAATCGTTATCTCGGTTTGGATGCTGTTGAGGGGTGACCTGACAGAGGACGACCACGGTGATCAGGTCTCCGGCACTGAACCTGGTTCCGTGGTGCAGAAGGGAGAGAATTTGATGAGGAATACGGTAGTCATAGGGGATTCCATGATGAGAGGAACAGACAGGAGGTTCTGTTAGCCTGATAGAGATACCCACATGGTGTGTTGCCTCCCAGGTGCCAGGGTACAGGATGTCTCGGATCGGGTGCAGAGTATTCTGAAGGCAGAGGGTTAACAGCCAGAAGTCTTGGTACACATTGGTACCAATGACATGCGTAGAAAAAAGGAGGAGGTCCTGAAGAGAGAATTCATAGAGTTGGGCAGGAAGCTGAAAAGCAGGACCTCCAGGGTAGTAATCTCAGGATTGCTGCTGGTGCCACGTGCTAATGAGCACAAGAATAGCATGATCAGGCATATTAATGTGTGGCTGAGAGACTGGTGTAGAGGACAGGGCTTCAAGTTCATGGATCATTGGAGCCTCATCTAGGGGAGGTATGACCTGTACAAAAAAGGACAGGTTACACTTGAACCCAATGGCATCCAATATCCTAGCAAACACGAGGAAATCTGCAGATGCTGGAAATTCAAACAACAACACACACAAAATGCTGGTGGAACACAGCAAGCCAGGCAGTATCTATAGGGAGAAGCGCTGTCGACGTTTCGGGCCGAGACCCTTTGTCAGGATGCTGCCTGGCCTGCCGTGTTCCACCAGCATTTTGTGCATGTTGTTTCAATATCCTAGCAGGCAGGTTTAATAGCACTGTTCAGGAGCATTTAAGCTAATTTGGCAGGGGGATTTGAACTGGTGTGATAGGGCTGAGGTAGGGGAAAACAGAAATAAATAAAAGATAGTGTGCAACAGAGATGATAGAAAGGACAGGCAGGAGATGGAGCATGATTACAGCCAGTGGGATGATTTACAGGTCAATAGAGGCGTGGTGCAGTTAAAACAGAAAACAACAAATACTGGACTGAAAGTGTTATATTTGAAAGCATGCAGCATAAGAAATAAAATGGATGATCTTTAAATTCAGCTACAGATTGGCAAGTCTTATGTTGTGCCCATCTCTGAAACTTGGCTAAAGGATGGCTGCCATTTGGAGCTGAACATCCAAGTGTATCGGAAAGATAGATTAGTAGGCAGAGGGGGTGGTGTGGCTCTGTGTATAAGAAATAATATTAAATCATTTGAAAGGGATGACATAGGATCGGAAGGTGTAGATTCTCTATGGGTTGAGTTAAGAAATGGCAAGGGTAAAAGGACCCTAATGGCAGTTGTATACAAGCCTCCAAACAGCAGCCAGGATGTAGATTACAAATTACAGCAAGAGATAGAAAAGGCATGTCAGAAGGGCAATGTCATGATAATCGTTGAGGGTTTTAACATGAAAGTGGATTGGGAAAACCAGGCCAGTAGTGGACCTCAACAAAGAGAATTTGTAGAATGTCTAACGGATGGCTTTTTAAACAGTTTGTTGTTAAGCCCACTCAGGAATCAACTGTACTGGATTGGGTGTTGTGCAATAATCCAGAGGTGATAAGTGAGCTTAATGTTAAGGAACCCTGGGGGTACAGTGATCACAATATGATTGAGTTCACTTTGAAATTTGAGAAGGAGAAACTAAATTCCAATGTGTTGATATTTCAGTGGAATAAAGGAAATTACAGTGGCATGAGAGGGGAACTGCCAAGGTTGACTGGAAAGAGACATCTGCAGGAAGGACAGCAGAGCAGCAGTGGCTGGGGGTTCAAGGAGGGAAGTGCAAGACAAAAATATTCCAAGTAAGAAGAAATTTTCGAATGGAAGAAGGACACTACTGTGGCTGACAAGTGAAGTCAGAGCTAAAGTAAAAGCAAAAGAGAGGCATACAAGGAAGCCAAAGCTACTGGGAAGATAGAGGATTGGGAAGCTTTTAAAAACCTGCAGAAGGAAACTAAGAAGGAAAAGATTAATTATGAAAGGAAGCTGGCAACTAATATCAAAGAAGATACTAAAAGATTTTTTAAGTATATAAAGGATAAGAGAGTCAAGGGTAGATACAGGACCAAAAGAAAATTACGCTGGAGATATTGTAATGAAAGATACAGATATGGCAGTGGAACTGAATTCGTATTTTGCATCTCTCTTCACAGTAGAAGACATCTGCAGTATACCGAACATTCAATAGTGTTAGGGAAATGAAGTATGGATGCTCAAAGCCTGTGCCCCCCAGCTATGTGGAGTACTTCACCATGTCTTCAACCTGAGCCTGAGTCTCCAGAGGGTTCCTGTGCTGTGGAAGACATTCTGCCTCATTCCTGTACTGAAGACACCGCGCCCCAGTGGCTCCAATGACTACAGACCAGTGGCATTGACCTCCCACATCATGAAGACCCTAGAGAGACTTGTTATAGAGCAGCTCCAGCCTATGGTTAGGCCACACTTAGACCCCCTCCAGTTCACCTACCAGCCCTGACTAGGAGTTGAGGATGCCATTGTCTACCTGCTGAACCCTGTCTACGCCCACCTGGACAAGCCGGCGAGCACTGTGAGGGTCACGTTCTTTGACCTCCAGTGCGTTCAAAACCATCCGCCCTGCTCTGCTGGGTGAGAAGCTGACAGTGATGCAGGTGGATGCTTCCCTGGTGTAATGGATTATTGATTACCTGACTGGCAGACCACAGTACGTGCGCTTGCAACACTGTGTGTCAGACAGAGTGGTCAGCTCCACAGGGGACTGTCCTGTCTCCCTTTCTCTTCACCAACTACATCTTGGACTTCAACTACAACACAGAGTCTTGCCATCTTCAGAAGTTTTCTGATGGCTCTGCCATAGTTGGATGCATCAGCAAGGGAGGTGAGACGGAGTACAGGGCTACAGTGGGAAACTTTGTCACATGGTGTGAGCAGAATCATCTCCAGCTTAATGTGAAAAAGACTAAGGAGCTGGTGGTGGACCTGAGGAGGGCTAAGGAACCGGTGATCCCTGTTTCCATCCAAGGGGTCAGTGTGGACATAGTGGAGGATTACAAATACCTGGGGATACAAATTGACAATAAACTGGACTGGTCAAAGAACACTTAGGCTGTCTACAAGAAGGGTCAGAGCCGTCTCTATTTCCTGAGGAGACTGAGGTCCTTTAACATCTGCCAGACGATGCTGAAGATGTTCTACGAGTCTGTGGTGGCTAGTGCTATCATGTTTACTGTTGTGTGCTGGGGTAGCAGGCTGAGGGTAGCAGACACCAACAGAATCAACAAACTCATTCATGAGGCCAGTGATGTTGTGGGGGTGGAACTGGACTCTCTGACGGTGGTGTCTGAAAAGAGGATGCTGTCCAAGTTGCATGCCATCTTGGACAATGACTCCCATCCACTCCATAATGTACTGGTTAGGCACAGGAGTACATTCAGCCAGAGACTCATTCCACCGAGATGCAACACTGAGTGTCATAGGAAGTCATTCCTGCCTGTGGCCATCAAACTTCACAACTCCTCCCTCGGAATGTCAGACACCCTGAGCCGATAGGCTGGTCCTGGACTTATTTCCACTTGGAATAATTTACTTATTATTATTTAATTATTTATGGCTTTATATTGCTATATTTCTATACTATTCTTGGTTAGTGCAACTGTAACAAAACCCAATTTCCCTCGGGATCAATAAAGTATGTCTGTCTGTCTGTCTTCTATGTGCAGTGAAAATTACGACTGAGAAGGTGCTCAGGAAGCTTAATGGTCTGAGGGTGGATAAATCTCCTGGACCTGATGGAATGCACCCTCGGGTTCTGAAGGAAGTAGTTCGGGAGATTATGGAGGCATTAACAATGATCTTTCAAGAATTGATAGATTCTGGCATTGTACCGGATGACTGGAAAATTGCAAATGTTTCTCTGCTATTTAAGAAGGGTGGGAGGCAGCAGAAAGGAAACTATAGACCTGTTAACCTGTTATCAGTGGTTGGGAAGCTGTTGGATGTTAGGGATGAGATTACGTAGTACCTGGAGGCATGGCAAAATAAGCCAAAGCCAGCATTATTTCCTGAAAGGAAAATCCAGCCTGACTCCACCATTGCATCATGGCTGATTTCAGAAATCCTCCTCAGAATGGTGAAGGTTTGCTGGATGCGGTCCATGGTTGTACATTCATCTATTGCAGGAACGAAACTTTAATAAAACTATTCAGAACTTATCAAAATTTATTTCTGTGTTGAACAGCAAGAAGAAATGCAGATAATATAATCCCAATAATATCAGAAATCAAATTCATATCATCAGCTAGCCCAGTCCCTGACACCAAGAGCTTAACAGAGCACAGACTCACTGGTGGGAATGGCAAACGATATCACACATTGTAGAACTTGACATTCACAGTGATGTCGCTTACCCTGAACAGTTTCAACATTTAAAAGTCTGTATGCCTGTTTCTGATTTTTTTGGGGGAAGGGGGAAGAGTTTTGAGCTCAGGGAGTGAGGAGGGTTTGGTGCCCACTGTGATTGGCAAGGCCACATCAAAGTCAAAAGTAAGTTTAAACTAAATTTTAATTTTAATCAAAGTAAAGTAATGAAAGGGTGCTGAGCAACACAAGCTCAGAGCCCAGTGCAGCTGGAATTACAAAACCCAGCTGAGAGTTCTGGGCAGAGAGCTCAGCACATCATGGAAACCAGCCTCCCCTCCACGTACACTGTCTCCACTGCTCACTACCTCAGTAAAGCAGCCGGTATAATCAAAGACCGTCCCACCTCAGGTATTCTCTCCCTTCGGGCAGAAGATACAGAAGTCTGACAGCACATACCACCAGGCTCAAAGACAGCTTCTACCCCACTGTCATCAGATTATTGAACAGTTCCCTACATGAGAAGATAGACTCTTGACCTAACAATCTACCTATTCTGTTCCTGCACCTTATTGTCTACCTGCACTGCACTTTCTCTGTAACTGTTACACTTTATTCTGCATCGTTATTGTATTGCCTCAATGTACTGTGTAATATTCTGATCTCTGTGAACGGTATACAAGACAAGCTTTTGATTCTATCTCAGTACATGTGACAATAACAAACCCACCAACCAACCATTAGAGCTGCAAAGACAGCCTCAGAACCCTGCCTCAGACTCTGTCTCTTTCCTCAGATACAGAACCACCTACCACGTCTACCCTGAAACATACACTGAAATGGGTTGCTGGCATTAGCATCCAACAGAATCCGCAAGTGTCACCACACATTCCAAAGCCAACACACACTCACACACACACACACACACACTCACACACACACACACACACACACACACACACACACACACTCACACACACACACACACACACAAACACACTCACACATAGAAATCCTAAACACACAGACACACACTAAACACACATACATACACTGACACACACCCACACAATAAACACACACACACACTGAACACACATGCACACTGACACACCCACACAATAAACACACACACACACTGAACACACATGCACACTGACACACCCACACAATAAACACACACACACACTGAACACACATGCACACTGACACACTCACACACAGACACCCACACACACCCATTACCGACCCAAGGATTTGACAATCAGACTTCAACTTCTGGACTTTGGAATGCAATCTTTGGTATGAACCCTAGGACTAGCTGATGATGGGACCCTAACTCTAGGCCACAAATTTCTGACTTGCTGATGAAGGACCCAGACTCCAGGCCTCAAACTCTGGGCTCACTGACTCTCATACCTAAGGGATCAATGACTCTCATGCCCCTTGCTCCTGGGACCTACCAAACTGGTGGGGTGGGGGTATCACCCTGGCCCTGTGGGCCACCAGACATCTTACTTACTGGTCTTCGTCAACAGAGCTTGCCAACCCAGAAGCTGAGGTCCTCAAGCAGTTTAGATGCACTGCTCTCTTTTCTCTGCGTTTCACAGAACACAGAATAGTACAGCACAATACAGGCCCTTTGGCCCACAATGTTGTGCCGACCCTCAAACCCTGCCTCCCATATAACCCCCCACCTTAAATTCCTCCATATACCTGTCTAGTAGTCTCTTAAACTTCACTAGTGTATCTGCCTCCACCACTGACTCAGGCAGTGCATTTCACACACCAACCACTCTCTGAGTGAAAAACCTTCCTCTAATATCCCCCTTAAACCTCCCTCCCCTTGAACTTTCCTCAGACCCTTCACCCTAACTCTCTTCCTCCCTCAATCTGTCTTCTACTGACAATCTGGCAGTGTGACCCTTGCTCAGTATGAACCTCCCTTGGGGTCCCACAGTGTGTCCCTCCACTGGTACCACCCCTCCCACAGCGTGACCCTCCCTCGGTATCACCTCTCCCACAGTGTGACCTTCCCTCAGTACCACCCCTGCCACAGTGTGACCCTCCCTCGGTATCACCTCTCCCACAGTGTGTCCCTCCCCTGGTACCATCCCTCCCACAGTGTGACCCTCCCTCGGTACCACCCCTCCCACAGTGTGACCCTCCCTCAGTACCACCCCTCCCACAGTGTGTCCCTCCCCTGGCACCACCCCTCCCACAGTGTGACCCTCCCTCAGTACCACCCCTCCCACAGTGTGTCTCTCCCCTGGTACCACCCCTCCCACAGTGTGTCCCTCCCCTGGCACCACCCCTCCCACAGTGTGACCCTCCCTCAGTACCACCCCTCCCACAGTGTGTCCCTCCCCTGGTACCACCCCTCCCACAGTGTGACCCTCCCACAGTGTGACCCTCCCTCAGTGTCACCTCTCCCACAGTGTGACCTTCTCTCAGTACCACTCCTCCCACAGTGTGACCCTCCCTCAGTACCACCCCTCCCACAGTGTGTCCCTCCCCTGGTACCACCCCTCCCACAGTGTGACCCTCCCTCAGTACCACCCCTCCCACAGTGTGACCCTCCCTCGGTATCACCTCTCCCACAGTGTGACCTTCCCTCGGTACCACTCCTCCCACAGTGTGACCCTCCCTCGGTATCACCTCTCCCACAGTGTGACCCTCCCGCAGTATCACTCCTCCCACAGTGTGACTCTCCCTCAGTATCATCCCCCACAGAATGACTCTCCCTTGGTACCCCCTCCCACAGTGTGACCTTCCACCCCCCCACGGTGTGACCCCCCCCCCCTCAGTATCACCCCTCCCACAGTGTGACCCTCCCTCGGTACCACTCCTCCCACAGTGTGACCCTCCCTCAGTACCACCCCTCCCACAGTGTGACCCTCCCTCGGTATCACCTCTCCCACAGTGTGACCCTCCCTCGGTATCACCCCTCCCACAGTGTGACCTTCCACCCCTCCCACAGTGTGACCCTCCCTCAGTTGCCTCTCTCCATTGCAGAGGAATTGGGAGTTGAGAGATGGTTTGAACAATAAGACTTGCCGACGAAGTTGTACACATTTCCTGGGATTTATTCTACATGCTGATAGAAAATGATCTTTGTTCCAAACACTAACAGCACCTTGGAGACTGAACTGTGTGTGAGCATTAATGTGGCTGCCTGCCTCACTGTGGAATATCGATAACTGTGGTCTCACTCAAACACAGGAAATCGCATCAACCTCGAAGGCAAGGCTCTTTCAATGCTATGGTTTTTAAACCCACTGATTGCTACAATTGTAGGATTTTACAAAGAAATATTTCATTCATAAACACTGACAATTTTTCTGTTACTGTGGATGGATAGAATCACTTGCTGTATATTAACCTTTTGTGTGCTAATTCCAAATATAACACACCTCTTCATGTTGCAGTGACACGTGTGTTTGTTTTACAGCTCTGTGTCTCAGGATGCTCCTGGTCTACACTGTCAGTTGTACTTATTATCAAAGTACATATATGTCACCATATACATACAATCTTGAGATTCATTTTCTTGCAGGCATTCAGAGGAGAATAAAGAAATACAAAAGAATTTATGAGAAACACTACATGAGAAATGAACAATGTGTAAAGGAAATCATGCAAACAATAAATAAATAAATACGTACTGAGAAGCTGAGTTGTAGATTCCTTGAAAGTGAATTTGTAAATTGTGGATAGTTATCCCCACTGGTTCAGGAGCCTGATAGTTGAAGGATAATAACTGCTCCAGAACCTCCTGGTAGTGGGACCTGAGGCTCCTTTACCTTCATCTGGAAGGTAACAGTGAGAAGAGTGCATGGCCTGGATAGTGGGGGTGCTTGATGACAGAAGCACTCCTTGTAAATGTGCTCAATGGTGGGGGGAGCTTTGCCTGTGATGGATTGGGCCTTATCTACCACTTCTTGGAAGATTTTCCATTCCTGGGCATTGGCATTTCCATACCAACTGTATTGCAAACAGCCAGAATACTGGCAAAGTGAACCCTGGAACACCGGCCAGGGATACAGCACTCCCAGATCTCATCTCTGCCTATCGAAACTGCAGGAACTGTGGAAAGGACAAAATGCAATACTAGACTACTGCATACAGTTCAGGTCGCCCCATTGTAGGAAGGATGTTGGGGCTTTGGAGAGGGGGCAGGTGAGGTTTGCCAGGATGCTGCCTAGATTAGAGGGCATGAGAGGCTGGACAAACTTGGATTGTTTCCTGTGGAATGGCAGAGGCTGAGGGGAGATCTGGTTGAAGTTTATAAGATTATGAGAGGCAAAGATGGAGTAGGCAGGGGGTATCTTTCTCCCAGGGTTGAAATGTCTAATATACAGGGCATGCATTGAAGGTGAGAGGGGGTTGGTTCAAGGGGGACGTGAGGGGTAACTTTTTTTACCCAGAGAGTTATGGATGCCTTGAATGCGCTACCTGGTACAGTGGTAGAGGCAAATACATTCAAGGCTTTTAAGAGATGTTTGGATAGGCACATGGATGAGAAAGAGATGGGAGATGTGAACATTGTGTATGTAGGAGGGATTGGTTTAGAGGGGGTTGATTTACTTTTCAACTGATACAGCACAACATTGTGGGCTGAAGGGCCTGTTCCTGTGCTGTATTGTTCTGTGTTCTATGATTGTTAATGAAGGTGAGAAGTTAGACAATGTCTCCAGGTACTTTTACAGTACTGAATCTGGGAGGTTTGAGTGTGTCTCAGTAACCCTGCAACAGAGTTTTCCATGAAAAAGGCTTCCCAGCGGCTGCACTTCATTAGGAGCTTCAGGGGCTCTGGTCCAGATGTAAAATGGAGAGCATTTTGACTGGCTGCCTCAAGGCTGGTGTGGAGGCTCACAAGAGAATGCAGAGAGTAGTCTCACTCAGCTCCATCTCAGGCAACCCCCCCCCCCACCCCACCATCAAGGACATCTTCAAAAGGTGATGCCTCAAGAAAAACAGTATCTATTGCTAAGGATTTCCAGGACATGTCACCTTCTCATTGCTACCATCAGTGAGGAGCTACAGGAGCCTGAAACAACGCTCTGTTTTAGGAACAGTTTCTTCTGAATGGACAGTGAACCCATGAACACTAATTACCTTATTGTATGTCCATTGCACTATTTATTTATGTACATATATTAATTATTTATGCTTTGCCTGTACTACTGCCACAAAACAACAAATTTCCCACATATGCCCATGATAATAACGCCAATTCTGAAGCAAAATGGGATTAAACTGGTAAAACTCCAGGAAATGTTCACAAGGATGTTGCCTAGACTGAAAGGCTTGAGATACAGTATTTGCCTCTACTGTTACCCCGGCAGGGTGTTCCATGTACTCACCACTGTCTGTGTAAAAAACCTACCACTGACATCTCCCCCCCACCACCCCAAACTTTCTTCTAATCATCTTAAAATTATGCGCCTTATTTTAGACACTTCTAGCCTGGGGAAAATATCTCTGAATGACCACTCTGTCTATGTCTCTTATCATCTTATACACCTCTATAAGTCACCTCTCATCCTCCATCACTCCAAAGAGAAAAGCCCTAGCTTACTCAAACTTTCCTCATAAAACATGCTCTCTAATCCAGGCAGCAACCTGATAAATTGCTCTGCAACACATGAAATGCTGGAGGAACTCAGCAGGCCAGGCGTGTGTCCCACTGAAAGGTTTCTGTACTCTTTTCCCGGATGCTGCTGAGTTCCTGCTGAGTTCCTCCAGCATTTTGAGTGTGTTCCTCGGATTTCCAGCATCTTGTTTCTGATTGGAAATCGTTCTGCACCCTCTCTAAAGCTTCTACAACCTTCCTATTTTGAGGTGACCAGATGTTATCACAATATTCTAAGTGTGGTCTAACCAGAATTTTATAGAGCTCAATCCCCCAATTTATGAAAGCCAACACACCATACGCCTAACAACTTATGTGGCACTTTGAGGATCTATGGACGTGGACACCAAGATGCTTCTATTCCCACACACTTCTAAGAATCCTGTTATTAATCCTGTACTCTGCCTTCCAACTTGACCTCCCAATTAATTTAGGCCAACTTCTCTCTCATGCCTCTGTAATTCCCTTTACTCTCCTGTAATACTGATACATCTGACTTCTGCTTCCCCTTAATTTCAGGGTGAATTTGATCATATTATGATCACTTGTCCCAAAGGGTTCTTTTATCTTAAAGTCTCTTATCAATTCTGGTTTATTGCACAACACCCAATCCAGAGTAGCTGATCCTCTAGTGGGCTCCACCACGAGCTGCTCTAAAAAACCATCTTGTAGACACTCTAGAAATTGCCCCTCCTGTAATACAGCACAAAACCAATTTTCCCAATCTCAAGCTCCCCCATGACTATTGTAACATTGACCTTTTGGCATGCTTTTTCCATTGCCCATTGTAATTTGTAGACAACATCCTTACCACTGTTGGGAGTCTGTGTATCCTTGGACATTAAGCTCCCAGCTATAATCTTTCAGCCATGATTCAGTGATGCCTACAACATCATACCTGCTAATCTGGCATCTACTTTCATCTACTTTATTCAGTATACTGTGCACATTCAAATATAACACCTTCAGTCCTGTATTCACCCTTTTCAATTTTTACTGACCTTTAATTTGTAAATAAGTTGTAACTTATTCTGTTGACTGCAATTTTCTCTATCAACAGACTCTCCTCACCACACATTGCCTCTGTTTGTAAGCCAGCTACCTCATCTTCAGCAGGATCAGCCACCTTTCCTACAATACTTCTTGCATTGAAATATGGGCAGCTCAGGACACTAGTCACTCCATGCTCAACCTTTGATTCCTAACTTTGTCTGTGGTCTTACCAACATTTGTCTCCACAACTTCTCCACTAACTGTTATGGCACTCTGGTTCCCATCACCCTGCAACTCTAGTTTAAACCCCACTGTGCAGCATTAACAAACCTTCCCTCTAGGATATTAGTCTTCCTCGAGTTCAGGTGCAAACCATCCTTCTGTACAGGTCCCATCTCCCCTTGAAGAGAGACCGATGATCCAAAAATCTTAAGCCCTGCCTCCTACACCAGCTCCTTAGCCACATACTGAACTGTATAATCTTCCTAGTTCTAGCCTCACTTGCACATGCTTTGGGTAGCAATTCTGAGATCACAACCCTGGAGCTTCTGCTCTTTAACTAGCACCTGACTCCCTTTGCAGAACCTCTTCACGCATCCTACACATGGTATTGGTACCTACGTGGACCACCATTTCTGGCCCTACATCCTTCTACTTAAGAATGCTGAGGACTTGATCTGAGATATCCCGGACCCTGGCACCCGGGAGGCAACATACCATTAGGGAATTTCATTCTCACCCACAGAACCTCCTGTCTGTTTCCCTAAATATAGAATCCCCAATCACCACAGTGTGCCTCTTCTTCCCCCTTCTGAGTCAGAGTTACAGAGGCAGACTCAGTACCAGAGACCTGACCACTGTGACTTTCCTCTGTTAGGTCATCCCCCTGACAGTATCCAAAGTGATATACCTGTTGCTGAGGGGGTTGGTCACAGGGGCACTCTGCACTGCCTCCTTCTTTCTCCTCCCTGACTGTCACCCAGTTTCCAGTGTTCTGCACCCTGAGTGTAATCATACTCTCTCTGTATGTCCTATCTATCACCCCCTCAGCTTCCCAAATGATCCGGAGTTGATCCAGTTCCAGCCCCACTCTTTAATGTGGATTGTTAGAAGCTGCAGCTGGATGTACTTCTTGCAGCTGTGTGGTCAGGGACACTGCAAGTCTCCCTGCCTTCCCACATCTCACAGGAGGGGCTTTGCACTATCCTGCCTGCAATCTCCACAGTCCTAGGAGATATAAAAATGAGAAGGGTTAAAAACTTTTCTTTCCCTTGCTTTCTCTGAATGAAGCCTCTCTTCTCTGAAACCGTCGAGCTAAAGCCTTAAGATCACCACTCTGACTCACTGCACTAAGACAGCGGCAGCTGTGCTTCCCCCGTCTTCCTTTAATTTGCTCTTACTAATCAATCTCAAGCACCAATTGGTCGCTGGTCAAAGCTCTCTTACGCTGTCGCGACCGGCTCCTGTCTTTTATTCTCGGGCAGTGGACCTGATTAAAGCCCCTTCCTCTCTAAACTTCCAATAACTGAAACATCGACTGTACTCTTTTCCATTAAAGCTGCCTGGCCTGCTGAGTTCCTTCAGCATCTTGTCTGTGTTGGCCTCTGATCAAACTATGGACAGGATGAGAACAGTGGGAGAGCCTTGGTGTTTATTTATTTAAAGAGTGGACAGGCCCTTCCACTCCATTGATTTGCTGCCCAGCAACCCACCAGTTTAACTCTAGCCAAATCACAGGACACGTTACAATGGCCAGTTAACCTCCTACCAGTATGTCTTTGTACTTTGGAAACCAGTGCACCCAGAGGAAACCCACGTACACACGGAAAGAACTTACAAACTTTCTTACAGAGGATGCAGGAATTGAGCTCCAAAATCCAATGTCCTGAGCTGTAATAGTGTTGAGCTAACAGCTGCCCTACCATTGTACATAAGGCTGTACCTGCAAGCCAAAGTACCATGTGTGTGATCCTTCTCGGTCCCTCCGGGGATCCCATCATCACTGGAGACCATCCAAGTTCAAGTTCGGTTTATTGTCATTCAACCTTACATGTGTAAACAACCAAATGAAATGAAATTACTTTCCTCTGGGCCAAGATGCACAACACATGCACATGCACAGTACATATAACTCACACACACACCACATAAAGTAATATTACCACAAATAAATTAACAAATAATAAGATGCATATTCAATACAAGTTAAAAAGTAAACAGTTTAACACTACTGGCACTTCATATGTGATGAGAGCCGGGTGGTGGCAGGGAGTTCGGTGTCTCTCAGCCTGGGGAAGGGGCTGTTTCCCATCCTGACAGTTCTCGTCCTAATGCTACGCTACCTCCTGATGGTGGGGGGGTCAGAGAGATTGTGGGACAGATGGGAGGGATCTTTGACAATGCTAAGGGCCTTTGTGTACACAGTTCTCCTGGTAAATATCTCTGATAGATGGAAGAGAGACCCTGATGATCCTCCCAGCAGTCCTCGTGAGTCTTTGTAGGAACTTGTGATCAGATGCCTTTCAATTTCCATGCCAGACGGTGATGCAGCTGGTCAGGACATTCTCAGTGGCACTCCTGTACAAATTGGTTACAATGGGAGCTTCCTTGCCTCAATCTCCTCTGGAAGTAGAGACATTGCTGTGTTTTCTTGAGCAAAGAGGTGATGTTGAAGGACCACATGAAATCCCCAGCTGATCTGATTCACTCCACGGGATATCGTGAGACAGTTGAGAGCACTGCATATAGCCAAGGCCCTGGGGTCAGGTAACATCGCTGGCTATTCTCCTGGACCAGATGTGCCTCTAAGACAGACATCTCCAGAACAGTGACAACACCAGCACGTCTCAAATCATCTGGGAAACTGTCCAGGTATATCCTGTTTACAGAGAGTAGGTTACATCCAGTCTGGTTAATTACTGCTCCATCTGCCTGCTGTCAAACAACAAGGGCTGCTGCCACACTATTACAGTATAGAGTCATAGAGAACTACAGTGCAGACAAGCCCTTTGGCCCACCTACCTCTGTGCCAAACTGTTATTCTTCCTAGTCCCATTGACGCATCCCTGGGCCCTGGCCCTCCCTTCCATGTGCTTATCTAAACTTTTCTCAACTGTTGAAATCGAACCCATAGCCACCAATTTTGCTGGCAGATCGTTCACCACCTTTAAACATCTCACCTTTCATCCTTAACGAATGACCTCTAGTCTTCATCTCACCCAACTTCAGAGTGAGATGGTAACCCTGCTTGCATTAACCCCGTTTATATGCTTCATATCAACTCTGGATCTTCTCTACTCTGCTCAGGCTGTCCCTTGGGAAGGAGATTTACATTCAGATTCAGAGTCTGTGTATTGAAACATATGGTGAAATGCACCTTTTGTGTTAACAACCAACACAGCCTAGGGAATGTGCTGGGTGCAGGCTGCAAGTGCTATCACATGTCCTGGCACCAAACTAGCATGCCTATCATGCTCGACAGAACAACACAAACAGCAACAAAAACAACAACAAGACAACAACAGCAAAACAAGTCACTTTTCCACACACAAAGACAGGCTACCTGCAGGCCTCCAGTGCCTAGCCTGAACTTGCAGTCTCACAGACACCAGGCCTCTGACCTCCAAATAAGATAGGCCAGGGATTTCAACCTTTTAGACTCTATCTCCAGACTACCGACTTTGTTCTACGACTTCTGGGCTTCTATCTCCAAACTTGCTGAGTTCTGAACTTTGACTTTTGGCCAGTGAGTGCAAGTTGACAATTCCTTTCCCATTTCTGTGGATTCAAAGTTCAAAGTATATTTATTATCAAAGTACATATAAGTTATACAACCTGGAGATTCATCTGCTTACAGGCAGCCACAAAACAAGAGACCCGAAAGAACCCAATTTAAAAAAAAGACAAACACCCATTGTTCAGAGAGAGAGAAAAAAACAAATTGTGCAAACAGTAAAAGCAGGCAACAGCATTCTGAACCAGATAAAGTTCAGAGACTTGAATCCAGGAGTAGCTGAAGTAGGCCCACAGCCACAGACTCGGTTCATTATATAGCGGGGCGAATCACTGCAAAGCTCGCAGGCATGAAGCGTATAGTAGCCAGAGCAGTCTCACAGCCTCAGAAGCACGAGAGATTCTGAGCAACACAAACAAAATGCTGGAGGAAGTCCAACATTTGGGGTGGCATAGTAACGTAACAGTTAACGCATTGCTGTTACAACACCAGCGGCTCAGGTTGAATTCTCACCACTGGTAAGTAGCTTTACGTTCCCTGTGACCGTGTGGATTTCCTCTGCGTGCTCTGGTTGCCTCCCAAAGGCATACAGGTTAGCAGGTTTACTGGTCACATGGGTGCAATTTGGTGACGTGGCTTTGAGGGAGAAGGGTCTGTTACCATGCTATATCTCTAAATTAAAACAGTTAAATCAAATCAAACTCAGCACATCGGGCAGCATCAATGTGACTCTTGTCCACCTGTCCCTCCCATCAGTCTCATTCCTGGCATTAATCCCTGCAAGTGTGGCACTGGCTACATCGTTTTTTTGGTGATGGTATGTTTTTTCCTGCTATGGTAACTACATGTGCTGTTTGTACTGTGTTTTGCACCTTGGTACCGGAGGAACACTTCATCCATGTGTGGTTGAATGGCATTTAAACATGAACTTGAATTTGAAGTGCTACAACTGCCCAATACCTCCCCCCTCACCACAACTCAGGGCCCAGACAGTCAGCCCAAGTGAGTCAACACCTATCTATTGTGGGTGGCGTAGAGGTGGGTGTAACGCTTCAGTAGCCTGGGTTCAATTGCAACGCTGTCTGTCAGGAGTTTGTCCGTTCTCCCCATGACCGGGTGGGTTCCTCCCACTTTCCAAAGATGTTCGGGTTAATTAGTCACATGGGTGTAACTGGGCAGCACAGGCTTGATGGGCCGGAAGGGCTGCACTGATTTGTATCTCTAAGTAAAAGATAGACTGCATCCGGTGCTCCTGGTGTGGACTCTTCCACCTCAGTGAGACCTGATGCAGACTGGGGGACTACTCTGTCGTGTCCTTGTCCTGTCAGGATCTCCCAGTGGCCAAGCATTCACATTCCACCGTCTGTCCGTGGCCTCCTCTATTACCATGATGAGGCTACTGCCAGGTTGGAGGAGCAACACCTCATATTCCACCTGGGTAGTTTCCAACTTGATGACATAACCATCAATTTCTCAGACTTCCTGATAATTTCTCCCTCTTCCTTTCTTTCTTTTTCCACTTCCCAAAGCTAAAAGAAGATATGAGGTTGGTTTGGCAAATAAGGTGAAAGTAAATCCGAAATGTTTCTACAGTTATATTAAAAGCAAGAGGATAGTGAGGGATAAAATTGGCCCCTTAGAGAATCAGAGTGGTCAGCTATGTGTGGAGCCGAGGGAGATGGGAGAGATTTTGAATGATTTCTTCTCTTCGGTATTCACTAAGGAGAAGGATATTAAATTGTGTAAGGTGTGGGAAACAAGTAAGGAAGTTATGGAACCTATGACAATTAAAGAGGTGGAAGTACTGGCACTTTTAAGAAATTTAAAAGTGGATAAATCTCCAGGTCCTGATAGGATATTCCCCAGGACCTTGAGGGAAGTTTGTGTAGAGATAGCAGGAGCTCTGACGGAGATCTTTCAGATGTCATTAGAAACGGGGATTGTGCTGGAGGATTGGCGTATTGCTCATGTGGTTCCATTGTTTAAAAAGGGTTCTAGAAGTAAGCCTAGCAATTATAGACCTGTCAGTTTGACATCAGTGGTGGGTAAGTTAATGGAAAGTATTCTTAGAGATAGTATTTATAATTATCTGGATAGACAGGATCTGATTAGGAGTAGCCAGCATGGATTTGTGCGTGGAAGGTCATGTTTGACAAAACTTATTGAATTTTTTGAAGAAGTTACAAGGAATGTTGACGAGGGTAAGGCAGTGGATGTAGTCTATATGGACTTCAGCAAGGCCTTTGACAAAGTTCCATATGGAAGGTTAGTTAAGAAGGTTCAGTTGTTAGGTATTAATGCTGGAGTAATAAAATGGATTCAACAGTGGCTAGATGGGAGATACCAGAGAGTAGTGGTGGATAATTGTTTATCGGGATGGAGGCCGGTGACTAGCGGGGTGCCTCAGGGATCTGTTTTGGGCCCAATGTTGTTTGTAATATACTTAAATGATCTGGATGATGGGGTGGTAAATTGGATTAGTAAGTATGCCGATGATACTAAGGAAGGAGGTGTTGTGGATAATGAAGTGGGTTTTCAAAGCTTGCAGGGAGATTTATGCCAGTTAGAAGAATGGGCTGAATGTTGGCAGATGGAGTTTAATGCTGAGAAGTGTGAGGTTCTACATTTTGGCAGGAATAATCCAAATAGAACATACAGGGTAAATGGTAGGGCATTGAGGAATGCAGAGGAACAGAGAGATCTAGGAATAACAGTGCATAATTCCCTGATGGTGGAGTCTCATGTAGATAGGGTGGTGAAGAAGGCTTTTGGAACGCTGGCCTTTATAAATCAGAGCATTGAGTACAGAAGTTGGGATGTAATGTTAAAATTGTACAAGGCATTAGTAAGGTCAAATTTGGAATATTGTGTACAGTTCTGGTCACTGAATTATAGGAAAGATATCAATAAATTAGAGAGAGTGCAGAGACGATTTACTAGGATGTTATCTGGGTTTCAGCACTTAAGTTACAGAGAAAGGTTGAACAAGTTAGGTCTCTATTCATTGGAGCGTAGAAGGTTGAGGGGGGATTTGATTGAGGTATTTAAAATTTTGGGAGAGGGATAGATAGAGTTGACGTGAATAGGCTGTTTCCATTGAGAGTAGGGGAGATTCAAACGAGAGGACATGATTTGAGAGTTAGGGGGCAGAAGTTTAAGGGAAACACGAGGGGGTATTTCTTTACTCAGAGAGTGATAGCTGTGTGGAATGAGCTTCCTGTAGAAGTAGTAGAGGCCAGTTCAGTTGTGTCATTTAAGGTAAAATTGGATAGGTATATGGACAGGAAAGGAGTGGAGGGTTATGGGCTGAGTGCGGGTAGGTGGGACTAGGTGAGATTAAGAGTTCAGCACGGATTAGGAGGGCTGAGATGGCCTGTTTCCGTACTGTGATTGTTATATGGTTATATGGGTCCCCTCTCACCCCTTTTCATGTCATGTGGCCATCACCGCCGTTTGGTCCTCCTCCTCCTTCCCTATCTCCCATGGTGGACTCTCCTCTCTATCAGATTCCTCCTTCTTCAGCTCTTCACCTCTTCCTCCTGTTACCTCCTAGCTTCTTACTTCATCCCTCTCCCCCACCCACCTGTCTTCACCCTCACAAGGTCTCACCTATCACCTGCCAAAATTTACACCTTCCCCCTTCCCCAGCCTTATTCTGGCTTCTTCCCTCTTTCTTTCCGGTCCTGATGAAGGGTCTCATTTCAATACGTTGTCTGTTTATTCCTCTCCATAGATACTGCCTGACCTGCTGAGTTCCTCCGGAACCAGAATCAGGTTAATTGTCACTGGTATACGTCATGAGATGTGTTGTTTTGTGGCAGCAGTACAGTGCAACCATTACAAATTACCATAAGTTATGGTAATATGATAAATAAATGCATAATGCAAAAGAGGAATAATGCAGTAGTTCATGGGTGCATGGACCTTACGGTGTAAGGGGAAGAAGCTGATCTAAAATGCTGAGTGTGTGTCTTCCACCCTAATGGTGGCAATGAGAAGAGAGCACGTCCCAGATAGTGTGAGTGCTTAATGGTGGATGCTACTTTCTTGAAACACCTCCTTTTGAGATGTCCTCAATGGTGGGAGGGTTGTGACTGTGATCGAGGCTGAGTTTACAACCCTCTTCGGCCTCATATGATCCTGTGCATTGGAAGCTCTATACCAGGCAGTGATGCAACCAGTCACAATGCTGTCCACTGTACAGTACTGTGCAAAGGTCTTAGCCATGTATATATAGCTAGGGTGCCTAAGACTTTTGAACAGTACTGTGTTTGTCAATGTGGAGCAGAAAGCGAATTTGTAAATCTGCTAGGAGCAAAGGATGGAGGGCATGATGTGTGTGGAGTGTCACGTGAGGGGTGTGGAACAGGTGGCTGAGAAGGAATGCCAGAGATGGGGGCAGGGGTTTGGCACAACCAGCCCTGAGACACCAGGCAAGGTAATTTTATTCCAACCAATTGGCTTATTGATCATTACAGAATGTCTCTCTGATGCTTTCTGCTCCCTCCCCTCTCCCTTCCCCTTCTCCCAACATGATGCCCCTCTCCCTGCCCCCTTCCCACTCTGTCCACAACAGAGTCCCAGATCAGAATCAGGTTTATCACATATGTCATGAAATCTGTTTTTTTTTGTGGCAGTACTGCAGTACACTGTAATAGTCTGAGGCACCCAGTCTATAAATATAAATGCCTAAGACTTTTGCACAGTACTGTTCATCTGTGGAAATTAGCTAGAGTGACATAAAACCCAGGTGGTCCAGAGCCCAGTGGAGAGGCAGTGAGATTCTTGCTTTGGACGAAGAGGAAGCCCATCTGAAATAAACAGATTTATATTGCTGTGTCATCAAATGGTCCAATCAGAGCTAATTTGGTTCAATTAAGGGTCGTTAATTATGTGAGATTTTGGTTTAATTATGCTGTTTGTTATATCCCAAATGAAACATTTTACTGTTACAAAACAACTAAAGTGTGTGGGAAGATTAGCAAAACGAAAACCTTATTGCTGTAACATTTTGGATGTGCAATTAGACCAGTAAACATAAACAACAGGCAGTGCAGATCAATAATTAATCTCCAACGTTGGGCTCAGCTCAACAGAAGGTCCCTCCAATAACTCTCTTTCTCCTGGAGACAGAGGGTGTAAAGATCTTGCTCTTCTGTCCAGCTTTCACTGTTTTGAGACCAGAAATATTTAGAGCCAATAAAAGAAGCTTGAAGAAAGTTGACCATTTTGTGTAGGAAATCGCATCATAGGACACGTGTCAGGGTTAGATGAACCAGCACAGAAACTTGGCAGTTGGACAAATGTGAAGTGATTCACTTCGGAAGGTTGAGCTTGAAAACAGAACACAGGGTTAATGGCAGGCTTCTGTGCAGTGTGGAGAAACAGAGGAAGCTAGCGGTCCACGTACGTAGATTCCTCCAAGTTGCCCAGCAAGTTGACAAGGAGAGTAAGAAGGCATATGGGGTGTTGGCTTTCATTAGACCATAAGATGATAAAACATAGGAGCAGAATTAGGCCATTTGGCCCATCAAGTCTGCTCCACCATTCAATCATGGCTGATCCTTTATCTCCCCTGCTCAGTCCCACTCACTGACCTTCTCAGAATCAGAATCAGGTTTATTATCAGCGGCATGGGACGTGAAATTTGTAAACTTAGCAGCAGCAGTTCAATGCAATACATAACCTAGCAGAGAAAAATAATAATAATAAATAAAAGAAAAAAAAATAAATTAACAAGTAAATCAATTATGTATATTGAATAGATTTTAAAATGTGCAAAAACAGAAATATTGTGCGTTTTAAAATAAGTGAGGTAGTGTACAAAGATTCAATGTCCATTTAATAATCAGATAGCAGAGGGGAAGAAGCTGTTCCTGAATCGCTGAGTGTGTGCCTTTGGCTTCTGTATCTCCTACCTGATGGTAACAGTGAGAAAGGGGCATGCCCTGGGTGCTGGAGGTCCTTAATAATGGACGCTGCCTTTCTGAGACACCGTTCCTTAAAGATGTCCTGAGTACTTTGTAGGCTAGTGCCCAACATGGAGTTGACAAGATTTACAACCTTCTGCAGCTTCTCTCGGTCCTATGCAGTAGCCCCTCCATACCAGACAGTAATGCAGCCTGTCAGAATGCTCTCCACAGTACAACTATAGAAGTTTTTGAGTGTGTTTGTTGACATACCAAAACTCTTCAATAAAGTATAAAGTATAAAGTATAGCTGTTGTCTTGTCTTCTTTATAACTACACAAATATATTAGGACCAGGTCAGATCCTCAGAGATCTTGACACCCAGGAACTTGAAGCTGTTCACTCTCTCCACTTCTGATCACTTTATGAGGATTTATATGTGTTCCTTCCTCTCTCTGTAACCTTTGGTGCCGTGTCCAATCAAGAACGTATTATGCTCTGCCTTAAATACACACAATGACCTGGCCTCCACAGCTACCTGTGGTAATAAATTTCACAAATTCACCATTCTCTGGCTAAAGAAATTTCTCCACATTTCTGCTTTAAATGGACACCCTTCTATTCTGAGGCTGTGCCCTCTTGTCCTAGACTCCCCTACCATGGGAAACATCCTTTCCACATCTACTCTGTCTAGGCCTTTCTACATTCAAAAGGTTTCAATGAGATACCCCCTCATCCTTCTGAATTCCAGCGAGTACAGACACAGAGCCATCAAACGTTATCGTATGATAGCCCTTTCATTCCTAGAATCATCCTTGTCAACCTCCTCTGAACCTCTTCAATGCCAGCATATCTTTTCCTAGATGAGGAGCCTAGAACTGTTCACAATACTCAAGATGAGTCCTCACCAGTGCCTTAGAAAGCCTCAGCATCACATCTGTGCTCTTGCTTTCTAGACCTCTTGAAAAGAATGCTAACATTGTGTATGACTTCCTCACCACCAACTCTGCTTGCAAGTTAACCTTTAGATTGTTCTGCACAAGGATTCCCAAATCCCTTTGAATCTCAGATTGTTGGGATGTTTTTCCCATTTAGAAAATAGTATGCATATTTATTTCTTCTACCAAAGTATAGGACCATGTATTTTCCAACATTGTATTTCATTTGCCACTTTCTTTCCCATTCTTCTAATCTGTCTAAGTCCTTCTGAAGCTTACCTGTTTCTTCAACACTACCTGCCCCTCCACCAATTTTCGTATCATCTGCAAACTTGGCAGCAAAGCCATTTAATCCATCATCTAAATCATTGATATACAGCATAAAAAGAAGTGGTCCCAACACTGACTCCCTCGGAACACCACTAGTTACTGGCAGCCAACCAGAAAAAGATCCTTTTATTCCCACTCGCTGCCTCCTACCAATCAGCCAATGCTCTAACCATGCCAGTAACTTTTCTGTAATACCATGGTCTCTTAACTTGACAAGGGTCTTCATGTGTGGTACCTTGTCAAAGGCCTTCGGAAAGTCCAAATATACAATATCCACCACATCCCCTTTATCTATTCTGCTTGCAAACTCCTCAAAGAATTTCAACAAGTTCCTCAGGCAAGATTTTCCCTTAGGAAACCATGCTGACTTTGCACTATTTTGTCTGTGTCACCAAGTACTCCATAACCTAATAACCTCAATTGATTCCAAAATCTTCCCAATCATTGAGGTCAGGCTAACTGGTCTATAGTTCCCCTTCTGCTGTCTTCCTCCTTTTCCAAAGAGTGGAGTGACATCTGCAACTTTCCAGTCCTCTGGCACCACAGCAGAGTCCAATGATTTTAGAATCAATGCCTCTATAATCCCTACTACTACCTCTTTCAGAACCCTAGTGTGCAATTCATCTGGTTCGGGTGATTTATGTACCCTTAGGTCTTTCAGCTTTTTGAGCACCATCTCCCTTGTTATAGTAACCGCACCCACTTCTCTTCCTTCACACTCCACAACATCAGGTACACAGCTAGTGTCTTCTACAGTGAAGACCGATTCAAAATACCCATTTAGTTCACCTGCCATCTCATTGGCCCTCGTTATTATTTCTCTGTCCTCATTTTCTCAAGGTTCTATGTCCACTCTCATCTCTTTTATTTTTTTCATACTTTAAAAAGCTTTTACTATCCATTTTGATCTTATTTGCTAGCTTGCTTTCATATTTCATCTTTTCTTTCCTAATGATTCTTTTAGTTGCTCTTTGTAGGTTTTTAAAAACTTCCCAATCCTCTATCCTCCCACTAACTTTTGCTTTTTTTATGCCCTCTTTTTTGCTTTTCCAGTAGTTTTTACTTCCCTTGTCAGCCATCCTTTGCCATTTGAGTATTTCTTTGTTTTTGGAATACATGTGTCCTGCACCTTCCTCATTTTTTCCAGAAACTCACGCCACTGCTGCTTTGCTGTCTTTCCTGCTAGCAGCTGCTTCCAATTTCCGTTACTCCACTGAAATACGGCTATGTCAGACTTCACTTTCTCCCTATCAGATTTCAAGCTGAACTCAATCATATTGTGATCACTGGTTCTTAAGGGTTCCTTTACCTTAAGCTCCCTATTCACCTCCGGTTCATTACATAACACCCAATCCACTACAGCTGATCCACCAGTAGGCTCAACAACAAACTGCTTTAAAAAGCCATCCTGTAGGCATTCAACAAACTCAATCTTTTGAGATCCATTTCCAACCTGATTTTCCCAACTAACCTGCATGTTGAAATCTCCCATGACTATCATCATATTGCCCTTTTAACACGTCCTTTTTCCCATTGTAATCTGTGGTCCACCTCCCAGCCACTGTTGGGAGGCCTGTATATAACTGCCATCGATGTCCTTTAACCCTTGAAGTTTCTTAACTCAACCCACAAGGGTTCAACATCTTCCAATCCTATGTCACATCTTTCTACTGATTTGATGCCATTCTTTACCAGCAGAGCCATGCCACCCCCTCTGCGTACTTTCCTATGCCTCTGATACAACTTGTAACCTTGAATATTCAACTCCCAACTATAACCATCCATCAGCTACGATGCAGTGATGGCCACAACATCATACCTGACAATCAGTAATACTGCAATAAGATCATCCACCTTATTTCTTATACACTGCATTGAGATATAACACTTTGAGTACTGTATTTTTGATTTTACATCCCTAATGCCCTGACCCCACCATGCTGGCTGCAATTTTGTCTATCATCTGCCTAGCAATTGGTCAGGGAATTGAGTTCAAGAGCCATGAGGTAATGTTAGAGGTCTATGAAATCATGCTCAGACCACACTTGGACTGGTTTAGTTCTGGTTGCCTTATCATAGGAAAGATGTGGAAGTTTTAGAGAGGGTACAGAGGAGATTTACCAGGATGTTGGGAGTCTCAGCTCACAATTTGACTGTACTCTTTTCTATAGATTCTGCCTGGCCTGCTGAGTTCCTCCAGTATTTTGTGTGAGTTGTTTGGATTTCCAGCATCTGCAGATTTTCTCTTGTTTGTGATTGGATTACTACACTGTTCCTTGAGAGCCAGGTCAGTATCAGCCTACGTCAGGATATACACAGCTGTGACGATAACAGCCGTGAATTCTCTAGGCAGCCAGAAAAGTCTACACAGCAGCACAAGGTACTCCAGATCCTGGAAACAAAAGGATTTGAGGGCATGCAGATTCCAGGGTTTGCACCAAGCACTGTTGACCATGAAGTATACCCCTCCTCCTTTACTCTTCCCAGAGAGGCTTTTAGACATGTCTGCCTGGAACAGGGAGAACCCAGAAGGCTCGAAGGTGTGATCCATTATCCCCTCTGTCCACAAAGCACAAAACATTACATTCCTTTGTTCTCTGCTGGTAGGAGATTCCAGCTCTCAGTTCGCACAGCTTGTTGTCCAGGGACTGAACATTAGCCAGGAGTATACTAGGGAGCAGCGGCTGATTAGCGCGCTGTCTCAACCTCACCAGGATGCCAGCCCTTGTCCCTTGCTTCCGACGCCGCTTCTGAGATAACTTGTGAAGAACCAAGCTTTCAAACTCTTCATTGTTATCTTGGCATTACTGGTGAAATATTCTATCTAACGGATGAGACCTTTAACTTTGTTGATAACAGGTATTACAAGAGTAATGCTTGAAGAAAACCACTGGCTGGAGTTTTTGACTGTGAGATTTTGATGATGAATTAAACAATGGATTGCAAACAAATTTGGAATTTCTTTTTTCATAAATGCCACTAAACCAGCAAGGTGACTTGTCACGTATGGTGTTCCATCTGTTGCACAAGAAATTATGTTCCTAATCAGAATACTTTTATCCTCAATATACAGTTCAAAGGTATAATCTAATGTCAGAGAAATGTATACACTATACACCCTGAAATACTTTTTCTTCACAGCCATCCATGAAAACAGAGGACTGCCCCAAGAATGAATGAGAGTTAAATGTTAGAAGCCCGAAGTCCTCCAGCTCCCCTCCCTCCCGCACATAAGCGGCAGCAAGCAACAACCCCCCTCTCCCCCACCGGCAAAATCAAGCATCAGTACCCGCCACCGAGCACTCAAGCGTGAGCAAAGCAACAGCAACTTGCAGTTACCCCAAAGACTTCGCCTTTCAACCAATATTCGACATAGCACAGGCTCTCTCTCCCCCTAATAAGGGAGAAGGAGGTGTCGCCATTTTCCCAGTGAGCAGGAAGACGTAACAAACGACTCGCTGGCTTACAACGTCACTTTTATTGAGCTCTGTACCCAAAAAACTGGGCACACAACCTCAGATATTTCGACTCCCCCGACGACACACGGGTCTCCTGTCATGACACCGACCCTCACTCTGCCTGTCTCCACAGCCCCGAGATCCTAGGCTTCCAAATCCAAGGCGGACTTTTAGGCCGAGCCCTTGGCGTGCCAAACAACAACGACTGGCTATGAAACCCGAGAGCAGGTCCCATTGTGGCAAAGAGCCATAGTCAGCGTGTAACTCCAGGTCAGGGTCGTCAAAAGAACCTTGAAAGGGAAAAATAATGATATTAAAGATGGAAAGAAATAGAGCTGTTTCCGAAGATGCAAACAAAGGAGTCGCCATTTAGCACCATCTTCACTTCACTCCACTCTGCCTCCGCCATTTTGAGCTCATCATAGACTGATTCTCCATTGATATTTGTTTTTAGATTTTTACTAAAAAGAATCGCTTTGAACACCTCATGAGTAATCCTTGAGGTCAGCAGGCTCACCGCTTGGTTCAGGCCAGAGCTGCATCATTGGGCAACCTGTTTTCTGTAGATCTTTAGAGAAAGTTGAAAGGGTGTACTTGACTTACCAACTGTTAAATTTCATGAACTCATTCCATGCCTCGAGTCAAAGGCAACTGTTGGGCACCCTGGTTGCTAATTTATGCATCCCCAATATCTGTCTGGTTGGTTAAGTCGGATGAGATTGCCGAGTTTCAGACATGTTGTGACGACGAGTGCTCACCGCCTGCAGAGCTATGGTTCTCCCTGTGTTCCAGAGCCTCATCCCTTTTTTGGAAGTGCCTGCTCTACGAACAATTGGTCAGTTCTTGTGCTGCTTACCACCCCTGCCTCATGAATCTTGAATGCCCCCTGATAACTTCTATTTCCCCTAACACCCTCTTAGAATACACAATCACCCTCTTGGGGGGCAGTGCTATCCCTGTTGAGAATCACTGGGTTAGATTAAACTCAGCGTAGGTCAATAGGTCAGCACAACATCATGGGCTGAAGGGCCTGTACTGTGCAGTGATGTTCTATGTTTTACATTCTAAGATGGAGGACTGTTGACCAGCCTTCTTGAATTGGCACCAGAGTCTTGTGGAACCTCCTGGAAGGGCAGACATTAATAACTGGAAGTGTAAGCAGTTAGGCATTTGTGTTTGGAAGAGTGAATGGAATGTGAGTAAATAAAAAGGAAATTTTTCTTCATATTTGGGCTCTGGCATCTGGCCGGAATTTGTCACTTATCTGTAACTGCCAAGTTCTTGGAGAGCTGCAGCCCTTCTGGTGAAGGTGCCCCATGGTGCTATTGTGCAGGGAACTCCTGGGTTCAGGGTCAGTGATATACTTCCAGTCAGGATGGAGAGTGATTTTGAGGAGAACTTACAAGTGGTGGTTCTCCTGTACACCTGCTGCGCTCATTCTTGCTGGTAGGCATTGCAGGTTTGACTTGTGATGCTGGATTGACCTCCTCATTTCCATTCTAAAGTGATATCTCTCAATTCTGAGGCTGTGCCCTCTGGTCCTAGTCTTCCCCATTATAGGAAACATCCTCTCCATGTCCACTCTGTCTAGGCCTTTCAATATTCAGTATGTTTCAATGCAATGCCCCCCACCCCCAGTGAGTACACAGCCAGAGCCAGCAAATGCTCTGATACAAAAAAACACTCAGAAACAAGCAGCTTTGGCTAACGTCTCCTCAGCAAATACACTCTAATCCGGGCAACATTCCAGTCAAAATTCAAGATTCCCCATTGTTCAATGCCATTTCCAGCACACAAGTGTGAAGGAGGACAAAATAGTTATTACTCCAGATCCGATGCAGCACAAAAAACACAATAAGATAAAGACCCAATAAATTAAAAAACATAATAAATATAAATATATAAGATAGTTTACATACAATGATTGATTGCATGTCTGTAAAATGACGCTAGGCACAGGAGTGTCTGTACATAAGGTGACCGACAGGAGATGATAAAGTAGTGGATTGATTCCATGTTCTGGACCTTTGTTCCTGCCCCACAGTGTCTCCTTTCCTGCCCCTCCCTCTCTGAAACCATGTTGTCTACCTGGTTTCTGTACACGGCCACATCTCACCTCACCTTCCTTTCCCAGCAAGGATCTCACAGTAACATCTTCATGCCGATCCATTTACAATAACTACTCTGCAGCTGTAAATCCATTCAGACACCCAGGGGAAACTTGCAATCTAAGTCCCCTAACATGCTATTAAATTCAATACTGAAACAATCGGGAGAGCAAAATAAACATTAAAATATTCTTTAGAAAACAGAAAGGAAATACTTCACATTCACAACATAGTAGTTTTGGATCACAGGACACACCAGCATCAGAATCACTTTAAATACTTGGGGAAAAAGGCAAACATGATTTCCCAGAACTACACCATCAAAACAATAGCTCAGTGATACAATAATCATGGGGGCTTTCGTCTACAACCTGACTGTGCCAAGTACATTAGTGGCAGTAATATTTAGGATGTGTTTATAGAGTGTGCAAGATATTCAGAAAATATTTTCCATTTTTCATTACAACATCAGTTCTATGCCAGCACCAAATGCTTTCTCTGTAAACATTTCTCCCCAACAAACATCGGCAAGAACATCAATTTCTCAAACTTCCAGTAATTTCTCCCACCTCACTCCTTTCTTTTTGGATTCCCCATTCAGGCACCATTTCCACCTCTCCCTTCTCCTCACCTGCCTATCACCTCCCTCTGGTTCTCCTCCTCCTCCACTTTCTTCCATGGTCCACTCTCCTCTCCTATTAGATTCCTTCTTCTTTAGCCCTACATTGCTTCCACCTATCACCTCCTAGCTTTCAACTTCATCTCCTCTCCCCACCTACCTGATTTCATCTATCACCATAGAACCATAGAACACTACAGCACAGTACAGGCCCTTCAGCCCTCCATGTTGTGCCAATCCATATAATCCTTAAAAAAAATCACCTTCTAGTTTGTCCTCCTTCCCCTCCCCCCAGTTTTATATTCTGGATTATTCCTCCTTCCTTTTCAGTCCTGAAGAAGGGTCCGACCCAAAACATTCATTTGCACAGATGCTGCCTGATTTGCTTAGATCCTCCAGCATTTTGTGGGTGTTGCTTCCCCCACATTCCGGTTAACTCTCCCCAGATTCAACCTTACATATTAGGGCCTATTTACAGTGACCAGTTAATGCAGAAACCTCCACACCTGAAGGAACCCCACTCAGTCTCAGAGAGAACATGCAAATTCCACACCCAGGGATCAGAATCAAACTGGCATTACCAGAGCAGCAAGATTTACCATGGCATTTTAGACCAGCATGTGGAGGAACTATCAAGGGAATGTGTTATCTTAGATGAAATAGTTGTAGTGAGAACACTCGAGTCAAGTATGATGTTCCCCTAGGGGGTTCTCTAATGGTGGGTCTTCAGAAGGTTGCAGGGGCTGATCCAGGATCCATATCAACAGACAATGCCAATGAGTGACTTTGTTTAACGTGGGGAAGCTGATGCAAAGGCAGCCACGAGATGGTCCTTGACAGATCGGGGTCAGGGTCCAGTGGCCTAGAGTGCAAGATGACTGGGGACCCTTCAGTACTACAGCCTTCCTCTAGTCTGATGTGTGATGATGTGTTATCATCTTGTTACGAGACATTCCTACCCGTGCCAGCTTCCAGGAATTAGACACTCCAACTCTCCAGAGTATGGACAGCTGGTGCAGCCCCTTTAAGTGTTCAGGATGGTCCTGCTAATTGACAATCTTGTTTTGGGTGCCAAGAATAAATGTTTAAAAAGAACCTGACCTGAGGTGCTACTGGTGGTATCATCCAGTATTTGCTTTCTGCACAGTTCTCGATCCAGTTTGATACCATGTCTCGATTCTTGCTTCGGTGACTCTAGCATCTGGGTCCAAACCATCCTCGTCAAAGACTCTTCTTCTGTTACCTCTACCACTGAAGTCTTGGTTGGATCACTTGTTGTCTGGAGCCTCCTCCTTGACCTTGCCCTACCAGGAGTGAAGCTCCACACAGCTTCACTCTTGGGATCTCAGGATCTCACAGCAAGCTGAAAATCCCTGGAGAAGCTTGAATTCAATATTGTGTCATAGGAAAGAGTGAACTGATGCTCTGGTGGTTAAGTGATCATTAATGTTCCAAGAAAGAAAATATCTGCGGATGCAGGAAACCCAAGCCACACACACAAAATGCTGGAGGAACTCAACAGGCCAGGCAGCATCTATGCAAAAAAGTACAGTTGACGTTTCGGGCCGAGACCCTTCAGCAGGACTGGAGAAAAAAAGATGAGGAGTAGATATAAAATGTGGGGGGAGTGACGAGAGCAACACAAGGTGACAGGTGAAATTTGAAGGGGATGGATGAAGTGAAGAACTTGGAAGTTGATTGGTGGAAGAGATACAGGGCTGGAGAACGGGAGTCTGATAGGAGAACTCAGAAGGCTATGGAAGAAAGAAAAGAGGGGAGGAGCACCAGAGGGAGGCTCTGGTGGGCAAGGAGATAAGGTAAGGGAGGGAAAAGAAGATAGGGAATGGTGAAGGACATGTGGGGCATTACTGGAAGTTTGAGGAATCAATGTTCATGCCATCAGGTTGGAGGCTACCCAGATGGAATATAAGATGTTGTTCCTCCGACCTAAGTGTGGCCTCATCATGACAGTGGAGGAGGCCATAGATGGACATATCGGAATGCGAATGGGAAATGGAATTAAACTGGGTGGTCACTGGGAGATCCCACTTGCTCAAGTAGACGCAGCGTAGATGCTCGGTGAAGCGGTCTCCCAATCTACATTGGGTCTCACTGATATACAAGAGGCCACACTGGGAGCACCAAACACAGTAGATGGCCCCAACAGAACCACAGGTAAAATGTTGCCTCACCTGGAAGAACTGTTTAGGGCCCTGAATGGTAGTCAGGGAGGAGGTGTAGGGAGAGGTGTAGCACTTGTTCTGCTTGCAAGGATAAGTGCCAGGAGGGAAAACAGTGGGGAGGGACGAAAGGACAACAGAGTCGCCTAGGGAGTGATCCCTGTGGAAAGCAGAAAGTGGTGGAGAGGGAAAGTTGGTGGTGGGATCCCGTCGGAGATGGCGGAAGTTTCAGAGAATTATGTGCCGGACATGGAGGCTGGTGGTGTGGTAGGTGAGGATGAGAGGAACCCTATCCCTGGTACGGTGGCAGGAGGAGTATAAGACTCAGATGTCTGGCTGTCAGTCTGTCTGTCTGTCTGTGAGGATGAGAGGAACCCTATCCCTGGTCTATTGTAAGTATTTCACAATCCAGATCAGAATCAGAATCTGGCACGTGTCATGAATTTGGTTAACTTTACAGCAGCAGTACAATGAAATACATGATAAATAAATATAGATAAAATAAAAACTGAATTACAGTAAATATAAATATATATAAAATAGTTAAGTAGTGCAACAAAACAGAAATAAAAAACTATTGATGTAGTGTTCATGGACGGGTTCAATGTCCATTTAGAAATCGGATGGCAGAGGGGAAGAAGCTGTTCCTGAATCACTGAATGTGTGCCTTCAGGCTTCTGTACCTCCTTCCCAATGGTAACAGTGTGAAGAGGGCATGTTCTGGTGGTGGGAATCCTTAATGATGGACACAGCCTTCCTAAGGCACTGCTCCTTGAAGATATCTTGGATACTACGAAGGCTAGATGGAGCTGACTAATTTTACAAGTTTCTGCAACTTGTGCAATAGCTTCCCCACCTGCCATACCAGGCGATGAAGCAGCCAGTCAGAATGCTCTCCACGGTGCATTTGATGAAGTTTTTGAGTGTTTTAGTTCACAAATCAAATTTCCTCAAACTCTAATGAAATATAGCTGCTGAATTGCCCTCTTTATACTTGCACTAATACGTTGTGTGCAGGCTAGGTCCTCAGAGATTTTGACACCTAGAAACTTGAAATTGTTCACTCTCTCTCCACTTCTGAATCTCTCTGTGAGGATTGGTTTGTGTTCCCTCATCTTACCCTCCCTGAAGTCCACCGTTAGTTCTTTGGTCTTGCTGACATTGTTGCTGTGACACCACTCAAATAACTGGTATATCTCATTCCTGTATGCCCTGTTGTCACCATCTGAGATTCTACCATCAAAGGTTATATCATCAGTGAATTTATAAAAGGCAACTAAGCTGTGCCTGGTCACACAGTCCTGGGTGTAGGGAGAGTAGGACGGTGGGATAAGCATCCCTGCAATGCACCAGTGGTGATTGTCAGTGAAGTGGAAATGTTATTTCTGATCTGCACGGATTGTAGTTTTCTGGTTAAGAAGTCAAGGATCCAGTTTCAGAGGGAGGTACAGAGGCCCAGATTCTGTAGCTTTTCTATCAGGACTGTAGGAATAGTGAGCTATATTCAGTAAACAGCATCCTGGCGTAGGCATTTGCATTGTCCCGTGATCCAAGGCTGAGTGCAGAGCAGCATTTCCAGAATTTTCTGATTTTACTAAAATTGGTAAATCCCCATGAGAGTGTCAGGGACTCTGTAGTATAAGAAAATGTTTTCTCTCAAGTTCCGGCATTGCTGCTCCCATCGTTGGCTCAGAATCAAAAACCAGGTTTATTACCAGCAACATTCTCATTTATAGCAGCAGTAAAGTGCAAGATGTAAAAATACTATGAGTACACCATATAACCATATAACAATCACAGCACAGAAACAGGCCATCTCGGCCCTCCTAGTCCGTGCCGAACTCTTAATCTCACCTAGTCCCACCTACCCGCACTCAGCCCATAACCCTCCACTCCTTTCCTGTCCATATACCTATCCAATTTTACCTTAAATGACACAACTGTGATTCAAAAATTTCCTCATTTGTGTGGCAAAATAAAAACCCTAGGTTAAGTAAAAAGCAATTACAAAAATCTAAAAAAGATGGTGGTTTAGCTTTACCTAACTTCAGATTTTATTATTGGGCAAATAATATTCGTAATTTAATGCATTGGAAACTAGATTTGGATTCACCACTGTGCCCACAGTGGGTAAATTTGGAATGTAATGAGGTAAAGGGATATTCTCTATTTTCTGTTCTCGGTTCTTGTCTTCCTGCTGATTTAGTTAAATTTAATAAACAAATATCTAATCCTGTTATTAAACATACATTACGAATTTGGTTTCAATTTCGTAAGTTTTTTACTTTGAAAAACTTTGTTCTTGATAGCCCTATCTTACTTAATTTCTTTTTCAAACCCTCTTGGACAGATCAAGCTTTTAACATATGGAAAAGGAAAGGTATAAAATGTTTTCGTGATCTCTTTTTTGAAGATACTTTGATGCCATTTGACCAACTTTCCAACAAATTTGAATTACCTAAATCTAATTTTTTCAGATATTTACAAATTAGAAATTTCTTACATAAAGTTTTACCATCTTTTCCTAATTCAACTTTGGTGGATTTTACAGATTTGATTTTTACCTTAAACCCTTGTCAGAAGGGATTAGTAGCTTTTATTTATAATATGATTATGAAGATACAACCAGAAATATCAGTTAGAATTAAACAAGAATGGGAAAAAGAACTTCGATATAATATATCAACAGATAAATGGGAAAAAAATTTTGCAAATGGTTAATTCCTCTTCTATATGTGCTAAACATGCTTTAATACAATTTAAAATTCTACATAGAGCTCATATGTCTAAAGATAAACTTGCTCGATTCTATTCTCATATTAACCCTCAATGTGACAGATGTCATTCAGAAGTGGCCTCATTGACCCATATGTTTTGGTCATGTCCCACTTTACATAATTACTGGAAGGACATATTTACTACTATTTCCTCAATTTGGAATATAGATTTACAACTTCATTTTATTACTGCAATTTTTGGCATACCAAATGAAGATGGTAATCAGTTTTCCCCTTCAATCAGACGAATGATTGCTTTTGTAACATTAATGGCCAGAAGGTCTATATTACAAAATTGGAAAGAAGTAAATCCTCCTACCACGTTTCAGTGGCTTTCTCAAACTATTTCTTATCTGAGCCTGGAAAAAATTAGAAGCACTATTTTTGACTCATCAATTAAATTTGAAGAAACTTGGAGACCGTTTATTCGACATTTTCATATGAATTAATTTGGCCTTTTCCAGACCTTCTCTCTGCCTATTCATGTTCAGGTATGGAGTTCCGGAGTTCTTTGACACTATCATATACTTGTAAACTATTATTATTGCCCATGTTAGTTTAGTTTAGTGTTTTATTTTTCTTAATATATACTTTTTTCACATATTTTCAAATTTTTTCTTCTTTTAATGGTTATTTTTGTTTTTTTTCATATATAATCATATGGACTTGATTGATTAAGGTATTTTTTTTCTGCTGATGTTTAATAGGATATTGTTATCTTATTATCAATGTGATCTCAAGTCTATTGTATTCATAATTTACTCATTATTATGTTATGTTTTTTATATGTATATATGAAAATCAATAAAAAAATTGAAAAAGAAAAAAAAATGACACAACTGAACTGGCCTCTACTACTTCTACAGGAAGCTCATTCCACACAGCTATCACTCTCTGAGTAAAGAAATACCCCCTCATGTTTCCCTTAAACTTCTGCCCCCTAACTCTCAAATCATGTCCTCTCATTTGAATCTCCCCTACTCTCAATGGAAACAGCCTATTCACGTCAACTCTATCCCTCTCCCAAAATTTTAAATACCTCGATCAAATCCCCCCTCAACCTTCTACGCTCCAATGAATAGAGACCTAACTTGTTCAACCTTTCTCTGTAACTTAAGTGCTGAAACCCAGGTAACATCCTAGTAAATCGTCTCTGCACTCTCTCTAATTTATTGATATCTTTCCTATAATTCGGTGACCAGAACTGCACACAATATTCCAAATTTGGCCTTACCAATGCCTTGTACAATTTTAACATTACATCCCAACTTCTGTACTCAATGCTTTGATTTATAAAGGCCAGCGTTCCAAAAGCCTTCTTCACCACCCTATCTACATGATACTCCACCTTCAGGGAACTATGCACTGTTATTCCTAGATCTCTCTGTTCCTCTGCATTCCTCAATGCCCTACCATTTACCCTGTATGTTCTATTTGGATTATTCCTGCCAAAATGTAGGACCTCACACTTCTCAGCATTAAATTCCATCTGCCAATGTTCAGCCCATTCTTCTAACTGGCATAAATCTCCCTGCAAGCTTTGAAAACCCACTTCATTATCCACAACACCTCCTACCTTAGTATCATTGGCATACTTACGAATCCAATTTACCACCCCATCATCCAGATCATTTATGCACATTACAAACAACATTGGGTCCAAACTGTTGAATCCATTTTATTACTCCAGCATTAATACCTAACGACTGAACCTTCTTAACTAACCTTCCATGTGGAACTTTGTCAAAGGCTTTGCTGAAGTCCATATAGACTACATCCACTGCCTTACCCTCGTCAACATTCCTCGTAACTTCTTCAAAAAATTCAATAAGGTTTGTCAAACGTGACCTTCCATGCACAAATCCATGCTGGCTACTCCTAATCAGATCCTGACTATCCAGATAATTATTAATACTATCTCTAAGAATACTTTCCATTAATTTACCTACCACTGATGTCAAACTGACAGGTCTATAATTGCTAGGCTTACTCCTAGAACCCTTTTTAAACAATGGAACCACATGAGCATTACGCCAATCCTCCGGCACAATCCCCATTTCTAATGACATCTTAAAGATCTCCGTCAGAGCTCCTGCTATCTCTACACAAACTTCCCTCAAGGTCCTGGGGAATATCCTGTCAGGACCCGGAGATTTATCCACTTTTAAATTTCTTAAAAGCACCAGTACTTCCACCTCAGTCTAGACCAGGCATGGGCAAACTACGGCCCGTTAAGCTTTTTAATCCGGCCCGCAGAACTTGATGAAATTATATTAATAAACCTTGTTAACGTTTTTCCCCGCAATTCTGGCGTCTTCCCAATAGATGACGCACTCTATATACATTGACCTTTGTTGAGGTGCAGCGTATTACTCCACATTTGCGCTTTACTTTGTGACCTTGTGGCGACCCATTTCCTGGCACATCCGAACCGGCTCACAATTTGCCAGCATTCCGGCTAAGGGAGATAGCCTGCGGGGATTTGCGAGCACAGAGCTCCGCATATTGGCGCGCTCTCACTGTTCTGTCATTGTGTGGGTCGTTGTTGAGTTTTGGCACAGGGGACAATTGAATAAGAAGGAGCAGGACAAGTAGACCTGCATCTCCTACCGTTTTTGAAATAAAGACAGTCAGGAGGAGAGTGATGATGATAATATCTTGAAGGATAACAGAATTTTCAGTGCTTTAAAATAATAACTGTTACTATTAAAAAAAGCTGTATTTTATTCATTTAATTTTCAGTGTTTTAAAAGACATTTCAATAAATAGCTAAATACCATGGGACTTCAAAGACAGATATTTTGTCGTAATGCATTTGTTCATTTTCAATTGAAATTAAAGCACGTTTTCTACACATCCCATGATATTTTATTTTCTCTTATGAGGTGTATTACCAAAACACTCCGTCCATCTGCTCCTGGTCCAGCCCCCCTGTCAAATTTTAGAACCCTCTGTGGCCCTCAAGTCAAAAAGTTTGCCCACCCCTGGTCTAGACCATCAGTCTACAGGACATGGCCCTCAAGGACTTGCATGCTTGTATGTTTACTGCTATCTCATATGTTCCTTGTGCTGTGTATTACTGTTGGTATTGAGTTTTGTATCCTGGCAGTTTCATTTGGCTGTATTCATGGGTATTCATATATGTTTCAATGACAATTAAACCTGGACTTGATATATAACAATAATAGTAAATGTATGATTTAGTTATATAATATAATACTGTCTGGAGAACTTACTAAAAAACAGGTGTTGGTACTGTAAATGGATTATGACTAACAATTGAAGTATTGCCTCACCTAGAAGGACTGTCTGGGGCCCTGAATGGTGGTGAGGGAGGAAGTGTAAGGGCAGGTGTAGGACTTGTTCACCTACAAGGATAAGTGCCAGGAGGGAGATCAGTGGGAAGGGATGGGGGGTACGAATGGACAAGGAAATCGCGTAGGGAGCGATCCCTGCGAAAAGCAGAAGTGGGGGGAGGGAAAGATGAGTTTGGTAGTGGGATCCCATTGGAGGTGGCAGAAGTTACGGAGAATTAACGGTGAAGTTAATTATTGGAGAAGTTACGGTGAGACCTAACGCAGACTGAGAGACCGTTTCGCTGAACACCTATGCTCTGTCTGACAGAGAAAGCAGGATCTCCCAGTGGCCACACGTTTTAATTCCACGTCCCATTCCCATTCTGATATGTCTATCCATGGCCGCCTCTACTGTCAAGATGAAGCCACACTCAGGGTGGAGAAACAACACCTTTTATTCCGTCTGGGTAGGCTCCAACCTGATGGTATGAACATTGACTTCTCTAATTTCCGTTAATGCCCCTCCTCCCCTTCTCACCCCATCCCTGATTTATTTATTTCCCCCCTCCTTTTTTTTCTCTCTCTGCCCATCACTCTTTGCCTGTTCTCCATCTCCCTCTGGTGCTCCCCTCCCTCTTTCTTTCTCCCTAGGCCTCCTGTCCCATGATCCTTTCCCTTCTCCAGCTCTGTCTCCCTTTTGTTAATCACCTTTCCAGCTCCTAGCTTCACCCTACCCCCTCCGGTCTTCTCCTATCATTTTGGATTTTCCCCCTCCCCCTCCCACTTTCAAATCTCTTACTATCTTTTCTTTCAGTTAGTCCTGACAAAGGGTCTCGGCCCGAAATGTCGGCAGTGCTTATTCCTATAGATGCTGCCTGGCCTGCTGCGTTCCACCAGCATTTTGTGTGTGTTGCTTTTTATGGAAAGTGAGCAGGAGATTGAGAAGAGCTACAGGGAGTTAGTCACCCTGAGGCTGCAGGAGTTAGACAAGTGGGTGACGGTCAGGGAAGGGAAGAGCTCAGATATTAAAGAGCATTCCTGTGGCCACCCCCCTCAATAATCGTTATCTTGTTTTTGATGCTATTGGGGGAGGCGGGGGTGACCTGACAGAGGACGACCATGGCGATCGGGTCTCTGACACTGAGCCTGATTCCATGGTGCAGAAGTGAGCGAAGAAGATGAGGAATGCGGTAGTCATAGGGGATTCCATAGAGAGGGGAACAGACAGGGGGTTCCGTCAGCCTGATAGAGATACCCACGCGGTGTGTTGCCTCCCAGGTGCCAGGGTACAGGATGTCTCGGATCGTGTGCAGAGTATTCTGAAGGGAGAGGGTGAACAGCCAGAAGTCTTGGTACACATTAGTACCAATGACATGCGTAGAAAAAGGGAGGAGGTCCTGAAGAGAGAATTCAGGGAACTGGGTTGGAAGCTGAAAAGCAGGACCTCCACGGTGGTAATCTCAGGATTGCTGCCTGTGCTGCATGCTAATAAAGTGCAAGAATAGCATAATCAGGCATATTAATGCGTGTCCGAGAGACTGGTGTAGGGGAGAGGGCTTCAGACTCCTGGATCATTGGGGCCTCTGCTGAGGGAGGAATGGCCCAAACAAAAAGGACGGGTTACACCAGAACCCAAAGGGGTCCAATATCCTAGCAGGCTGATTTAATAAAATGTTAGGGAGGGTTTGGCAGGGGGATGGGAAGCAGAGAGATAGGGCTGAGGAAGGGGAAACAGAAAAAAATCAAAGATAGCGTTCAACAGAGATGATAGAAAGGACAGGCAGTGATGAGTTACAGGGCAATAGAGGTGTGGTGCAGTTAGAAGAGAAAGCAGCAAATACTGGAGCAAGAGGCTTAGATGGGGTGGAATTTGTTAGCAGTGTTCAGGAAGGTTTCCGGACACAATATGTAGACAAGTCTACAAGAGGAGAGGCTGTACTTGATTTGGTATTTGAAAATGAACCTGGTCAGGTGTCAGGTTTCTCAGTGACAGACAGACAGTCAGACATACTTTTTTGATCCCGAGGGAAATCGGGTTTCGTTACAGTCACACCAACCAAGAATAGTGTAGAAATATAGCAATATAAAACCATAAATAATTAAATAATAGGTTAATCATGCCAAGTGGAAATAAGTCCAGGACCAGCCTATTGGCTCAGGGTGTCTGACACTCTGAGGGAGGAGTTGTAAAGTTTGAAGGCCACAGGCAGGAATGACTTCCTATGTCGCTCAGTGTTACATCTCGGTGGAATGAGTCTCTGGCTGAATGTACTCCTGTGCCTAACCAGTACATTATGGAGTGGATGGGAGACATTGTCCAAGATGGCATGCAACTTGGACAGCATCCTCTTTTCAGACACCACCGTCAGAGAGTCCAGTTCCACCCCCACAACATCACTGGCCTTACGAATGAGTTTGTTGATTCTGTTGGTGTCTGCTACCCTCAGCCTGCTGCCCCAGCACAACAGCAAACATGATAGCACTGGCCACCACAGACTCGTAGAACAATAGCACTGGCCACCACAGACTTGTAGAACAAGAGTCAAGGGAACAAGAACAAGAGAACGATGTTGGAGAGCATTTTGGAGATAGTGATCACAATTCCATCTCCTTTACCATAGCATTGGAGAGGGATAGGAACAGACAAGTTAGGGAAGTGTTTAATTCGAGCAAGGGGAAATATGAGGCTATCAGGCAGGAACTTGGAAACATAAACTGGGAACAGATGTTCTCAGGGAAATGTATGAAGAAATGCCCCTCCAAATATTCAGGGGATATTTGCATGGTGTTCTGCATAGGATAGTTTCAAAAAGGATGGTAGGGTACAGGAACCATGGCAGCTGAGGTGGAGATGGTTGAGAGCTTCATGTTTCCAGGTATGAATATCACCAACAGTTTGTATGCAAGACCTCAGTATAGAACATGGACCATTACAACACTGCACAGACCCTTCAGCCCACAAACTTGTGCTGACTTTATAATCTACTCTAACATCAATCTAACCCTACACTCCTACGTGACCCTCAAATTTTCAATCATCCATGTGCCCATGTAAAACTCTCTTCAAATAGTTCAATTGGGTCTGTTTATTATCAGAGAATATACACAGTATAGAACCTGAAATACTTGCTTCACAGAGATTCACGAAAACAGGACCCCAAAAGAATGAATGACAGAGAAACGCTAGAACCCTAAAGCCCCCTTTCACCGGCATAAAAGCAGCAAAGCACCAACCTCTACTCTACCCCCCACCCATTTCAGCAAGAAGAGTCAATGTCCACACCCAGCAACCTCTACTCTACCCCCCACCCATTTCAGCAAGAAGAGTCAGTGCCCACACCCACCAAGCAACTGCAATGCTACAGAGTCCATGATCTGCAGGCAAAAAAAACTATTGTATTTACATGATAGCAACACAGACAAAATGCTGGTGGAACGCAGCAGGCCAGGCAGCATCTATAGGAAGAAGTGCAATCGATGTTTCGGGCCAAGACCCGTTGTCAGGACTAACTGAAAGATAGAAAGAGATTTGAAAATGGGAGGGGGAAGGGGAAATCCAAAATGATAGGAGAAGACCGGAGGGGGTGGGGTGAAGCTGAGAGCTGGACAGGTGATTGGCGAAAGTGATACAGAGCTGGAGAAGGGAAAGGATCATGGGACGGGAGGCCTAGGGAGAAAGAAAGGGGGAGGGGAGCTCCAGAGGGAAATGGAGAGCAGGCAAGGAATGATTGTGAGAGGGGCAGAGAGAGACAAAAAAAGGGGAATAATAAATCAATAAATAAGGGATGGGATAAGAAGGGGAGGAGGGGCATTAATGGAAGTTAGAGATTTCCCTAACTTCCGTTAATGCCCCTCTTCCCCTTCTTACCCCATCCCTTATCTATCTATTTATTTATTTATTTATTTATTTATTACTCCCCCTCCCCTTTTGTCTTTCCTTTTTTTCTCTCTCTGCCCCATTGCGTCTGCTCCACCATTTCATCATGGCTGATCCATTTCTCTCTCAGCTCCAATTTTCTGCCTTTTCCTGTAACTATATATGGCCCAACTAATCAAGAATCTATCAACATCTGCCTTAAATATATCCAATGACTTGGCCCTCACAGCTGCCTGTAACAACTAATTCCACAGATTCACCACACTCTGGCTAACGAAATTCCTCATCTCCATTCTAAACAGACATCCCTCTATTTTGAGGCTGTCCCCTTGGGTCCTAGACTCCCCCATCATAGGAAACATCCTCTTCACATCCACGCTATTGAGGCCTTTCAATGTTTGATAGGTTTCAATGAGATTTCTCTGTCATTCTTTTGAATTATGGTGAGTACAGACCCAGAGCCAAGAAACCCTCTTCATATTTTAAGCCTTTTAATCCTGGAATCATTTTTGTAAACCTCCTTTGAACTCCCTCCAACTTTTGCACATCCTTTCTTCGATAGGGACCTAAAGCCATTCACAATACTCCAAATGAGGCCTTACTAGTGCCTCATAAAACCCTCATATTACACCTTTGTTTTCATAGAAACATAGAAAACCTACAGCACAATACAGGCCCTTCAACCTACAATGCTGTGCCATACATGTACTTACTTTAGGATTTACCTAGGGTTACCCATAGCCCTCTATTTTCCTAAGCTCCATATACCTATCCAGGAACCTCTCAAAAGACCCTATCATATCCACCTCCACCACCGGCAGCCTATTCCACGCACTCGCCACTCTCTGAGTAAAAGAACTTACCCCTGACATCTCCTCTGTACCTACCTCCAAGCACCTTAAAACTGTGCCATCTCATGTTAGCCATTTCAGCCCTGGGAAAAAGACTCTGACTATCCACATGATCAATGCCTCTCATCAACTTACACATCTCTATCAGGTCACCTCTCACCCTCTATTGCTCCAAGGAGAAAAGGCCGAACTTTTTTCTTAGCATGCCTTATGAAAATAGGTTATGTTCTAGTCCTTTCAAAATGAAAGCTAACATCACATTTGCTTTCCTCACCATGGACTCAATCTGTAAGTTCACCTTTAGGAAATCCTGCATGAGGACCCCCAAGTCTCTTTGCACTTCAGATTTTTGAATTTTTTATCAAAATTGTCTACACTTTTATTTCTTCTACCAAAGTGCATGACCATAAACCTCTTGACACTGTATTCCATCTGCCATTTCTTTGCCCATTCTCCTAATCTGTTTAAATTCTTCTGTAGCCTCTCTACTTCCTGAAAACTATCTGCATCTCCATCCATCTTCATCCATAAACTTTGCCATAAAGCCATCAATTCCATCAATCAAATCTTTAATGTGTAATGTGAAAAGAAGCGATCCCAACACAGACCTCTGTGGAACACCACCAGTCACAGGCAGCAAACCAGAAAAGGATCCTTCTATTCCCACTCTTTGCTTCCTGCCAATCAGCCATTGCTCTATCTATGCTAGAATCTTTCCTGTAATAACGTATTAAGCAGCCTAATGCGCAGCGCCTTGTCAAAGATCTTCCGAAAATCCAAGTACACAACATCAACCAATTCTCCTTTGTTCATTCTGGCTTGTTATTTCTTCAAAGAATTCTAACAGATTTTTCAGGCAAGATTTTTCCTTGAGGAAACCATGCTGACTTTGGCCTATTTTATCCGGTGCCTCCAAGCACCCTGAAACCATATCCTCAACAATCAATTCCAACATCTTCCCAAGCAATGAGATCAAACTAACTGGTCTATAATTTCATTCCTTCTGCTCTTTCCCTTCTTGAAGACTGGACTGACATTTGCAATTTTCCAGTCCTCTGAAACCATCCCAGAATTATTGATTCTTGAAAGATCATTACTAATACCTCCAGCCTCCTCTTTCAGAACACTGGAGTGTACATCCTCTGGTCTAGGTGATCTCTGTCCAAGACTCTTCATCAGGACTGGAAGGAGTACAAGCTGAGAGGTGATGGGTGAGGGGGAAGGTGGCTAGGTGGGGTAGCGTGATAGGTGAAAGAGAAAAAGGGCTGAAGAAGGAGGGATTTAATAGAAGAGAGTAGAGTAGACCATGGGAGAAAGAGAAGGAGGTGCACCAAAAGGAGGTGATGGGCACATGAGGAGAAGAGATGAGGAGTGAAGTGGGAATGGGGAATGGAAAAAGAGAGTGGGGGTAGGTAATAGAACAATATTACTGAACGTGCTCCACCAGGCCCCAGGAGCACCTAAGGAGACCATTAGATTTGTCAAATCCTCCGAGCAGGGGGTATTTAACACACAGAGCAGAGACAGAATCATATCACAGTAAATTGGATAGCCCAACAATATTACAGCTGAAGACATGTGAGCTTGGAGTTCAATTCTGACATCCTGTGAAAGGATGACCTCCACGTGTAATGCATGCGTTTTCTCTGGGTGCTCCAGTTTCCTCACGCAATCCAAAGATGTACCATTTAGTAGGTTAACCGGCCATTGTAAATTGTAGGTTGAATCAGTGGGTTGCTGGGTGGCATGTCTCGATGGGCCTGTTCCACCCTGAAATAAATGCTTTCTCTCTCTCTACCCTCTCACCCCCTCCCCCTCAAGGAAGGAGAGGATAGTATTTTGATCTAATTTGTCAAAAGAAACAAATCCATAAATTTCCTGTGAACTGCAAATCAGGCCGATGAGTGACGGGAACAGAATCCACAGCCTGTGAAGCATCGGTGATAAAGAGAAATTGTTAGCAGCTTCCATCACACTGACTCACACAACTACTGAATAACAAACGGCCCTGACACCACTCTGATAACTTGTTCCGTCTCCATTATCTTCAGGGTTATCAGCCATAATGAATGTGTGCATGTATTCCTTTCAGACTCACACACATCCATAATTTACATATCAGGATAAGCACAGTATGTGGTCTAACCTTTCTTTGAGTGACAGAAGTGGTAATTAGTTTGAAAGCATCTCTGCGTAATTACTGAAGAGGCATTTGTGGAAGAGCTTGGTTTGAACCCGCTTTGCGCCACTCACAAACTGTCCAAACATTGCCTCAGAACGGGCGTTTTTAAATAACTTTGTGTCTTGCAAAAGCCTCCATTCTGAGACGACGTGGTGAGATCTGAGACAAGAATTACATGACACACTTACCCGCACTTCCAGTTGAACCTAATCGCAAATAACAAAGATTGTCTCAGAGGCCATCTCAATACCACCCTCACACATCTGCAGCGTCACTTCACCTGAGGATAATCAGAACCAGGTTTAATATCACTGGCACATGTCATGAAATTTGTTGTTTTGCAGCAGCAGTACAGTGTAATATTAAAAACCTATGAATTACAATAGGAAGCATTTCTAAAAAATTTAATTAAATAAGTACTGCAAAAAGTAGTGAGGTAGTGTTCATGGGTTCATTGTCCATTCAGAAATCAGATGGTGGAGAGGAAGAAGCAGTTCCTGAAACATTGAGTGTGTGTCTTCAGGCTCCTGTATCTCCTCCTTGATGGTAGCAGTGAGAAGAGGGCATGACCTGGGTGATGGATGCTGCCATTCTGAAGATGCCCTCAATGCTGGGGAGGCTAGTGGAGCTGGCAGTTTACTCATTTCTGGTCCTGTGTTGCTGACTCTCCATACCAGATGGGGATGCAACCAGTTAGGAGGAGAATTTGTTCATTTATAGGCCGTGGACATTACTAGCATCAGCAGCATTTATTACCACATCCCAACTGCCCAAAATGAGGTGACAGTTAACAATCAACTTGGTGCAAGTCACATTTAGTCCCGACTGGGTGAGGACAACAGATTTACATCTATCTCGCAGCCCCATAGTCATGGCTACCCAGACTGCCTTTTCCGAGAAGACTAGAATATAAAAGCAAGGATGCAATGCTGAGGCTTTATAAGACACTGCTCAAACAGCACTTGCAGTATTGTAAGCAGCTTTGGGCCCCTTATGATGTGCTGGCATTGAATAGGATCCAGAGGAGGTTCATCAGTATGATCTTGGGAATGAAAGGGTTAATGTACGAGGAGCATTTGATGGCTCTGGGTCTGTACTCACTGGAGCTCAGAAGAATGAGGGGGGGATCTCATTGAAACCTATCGAATACTGAAAGGCCTAAATAGAGTGGACGTGGAGAAGATGTTTCCAATAGTGGGAGAGTCCAGGACCAGAGAGCACAGGTTCAGAATAGAAGGACCATAAATCAAGTCATGTGTATTGTTATTTAACTATATACATGTATATAACCAGATCATGTATATAGAAATGAGACAACATTTCTTCGAACCAGGTTGTGAAACACATAACACACATAACACAAGATAACTTATGAAGGTAAGGATAAAATCTCCAGATGAACTACATGTAAATAACAAACTAGAGTGCGTTAATATTAAATATTGTAAGGTATGGAACAGATTAGCCAGTAACACTTTGAATATGATGCAGCAGGGAGTTCAGAAGACTTAGGGCCTAAAGGAAGAAACTGTTTCCCCATCCTGACCATTCTTGTTTTTATGCATCGGAGTCTCCTGCCTGATGGCTGGATGGACTAGTGGGATCATTGATAATACTAAGGGCCGTGCGAATGCAGCACTCCTGATAAATTTCCCCAATGATCCTCTCAGCTGCTCTCAGTGCTTGGTAGGGACTTCTGCTTGACTGCTCCCATACCAGACGGAGATACAACTTGTCAGGACGCTCTCAATGATGCTCCTGTAAGTGCAGTTAAGATGGGGGGTGGTTGATGGAGCCTTGCTTGCCTCAATCTTCTTAGGAAGTGGAGCTGCTGCTGTGCCTTCTTGTTCAGGGAGGTGATACTACGGGACCAGTTGAGGTCTTTCATGACGTGAACTCCCAGGAACTTGGTGCACTTCGCTCTCTCTGGAGGAGTGATGTATTCAGAGGGGGTGGTTTGTCTGCACCTTCCTGAGTCCACAGTGTCTCCTCCACATTCAGGCTTAGGTTGTTTTCTCATACCACTCCACTTCCTCTCGATACTCCGTCTCGATAAGGCCAGCCACTGTCGTGTCACCCACAAGCTTGATGACCTGGTTTGAGCTGGATCCTGCGGTACAGCCGTGTGTCAGCGGTGTGAACAGCAGCGGGCTGAGCACACAGCCCTGCGGAGCGCCGGTGCTCAGTGTAATGGGGCCGGAGACGTTGCTACCCACACGGGCGGACTGTGGCCTTGCTGTTCAGAAGTCCGGTATCCAATTGCAGTGGGAGGTGTTGAGACCAGCGAGGACAGTTTCCCCACTAGGTTCTGGGGTATGATGGTGTTGAATACCGAACTGAAGTCTAGAAACAACAGTCTGGCATATGAGACCCCGTTTTCCACGGGAGACAGGACAGAGTGGAGGGCAGATGCTATTACAGAAGGCGTGTATCAATTTGAATGATAAGTGAACTGGAAAGGGTCCAGTGTGGCTGGAAGAACGGCTTTAATGTGCTCCATGTCCAGCCGCTCAAAGTATTTCATAATGGTTGATGCTAATGCCTCTGGACGATAGTCATTTAGGCAGGTTACTGTCATCTTCTATGGCACCAGAATGATGTTGCTACCTTGAAAATCAAGGGGACAATGGATTGTTCCAGAAAGATGATAAATATATGCGTCATCACTTCCGTCAGCTGGGCTGCACAGTCTTTCACAACCAGACCTGATATGTTATCGGGCCCCACAGCTTTGAGTGGGTTGACTCTGACCAGGGTCTTCCTGACCTCAGTTTCAGCCAGACAGAGTGTCTGCTCCCCTGGGGGAGGGGGGCCTTCCTCACCAGCACTTTGCTCTGTGCATCAAACCGGGTGTAGAAGACATTCAGCCTGTTGGGGAGTGAAGCATCCTGGTCACTGACATGCAGGGTAGACTTGCAGACTGTAAAATCTTCTGAATTTCCTGCCACATGTGCCTCGTGTGTCTGGTGTCACAGAAGTGACTGTAAATTCTCTGAGAATGCTCCCATTTCATCTTCCTGATGGAGTGGGAAAGCAGAATTCCTGCTTCCCTGTTGCATCCTCCGATCTAAAAGCTGCATCACGATTAGTCAGCCATGCACGGACCTCTGCAGTGAGCCATGGCTTCTGATTTCCCTCACCAGGATGAGCTTCATGATGGTAACATTCTCAGTACACTTCTCTATGTAGCTGGTCACAGAATCCACATATTCCTCGACATTAACATGGTTTCCATAGCCAGCAGCCTCCCTGAACATTCTCCAGTTTGTATGATCAAAGCAGTCCTGCAGTGCAAAGGTTGCACCCTTGGGCCAGGTTTTCATCACCTTTAGAACTGGTTTGACCCATTTGAACACTGGTTTGCATGCTGCGAGTAATATTTCAGATAAGTGATGTCAAAGTCCAATGTGGGGTCGAGGGACTGCTTTATCGTCACCTGGTATGTTAGTGTAAACCAGCTATCGTGTATTTTCACTCCTGGTAGCAAAATCAGACCTGATGGAATGGTGGACTAGATCAATGGGCTGAATGGCCTAATTCTGCTCCTATCTCTTATGGTCTTATTATCATTTCTAATTAACTGCAGATTTATTGAACGGCATGAATTCAGTTCCTGGATGCCGTGGTAGTATTTGAACTCACATCGCTCAACCATGATCCTCATTTTAGGAAGGATGTAGAAGCTTTAGAGAGGGTTTACCAGGATGCTGCCTGGTCTAGAGAGCACGTCTTATGAGGATAAGTTGAGTGATCTAGGGTTTTCCTCTTTGGAGCGAAGGAGGAAGAGAGGTGATTTCATAGAGGTGTACAAGATGATAAGAGAAATGGATGGAGTGGACAGTCAGAGACTTTTTCCCAAGGCAGAAATGTCTAATACAAGTAGACATAACTTTAAGATGTTGGAGAAAAGTGTAGTGGGGATGTCAGAGTTAGGCTTTTTAAACAAGGAGTGGTGGGTGTGTGGAACACCCTGCAGAGGTGATGGTAGAGGCAGACACATTAGGGGCACTTGAGACATTTAAAAGTTTCTTGGACAGGCATGTGGATGATTGAAAAATGGAGAGTTATGCAGGACGGAAGGGTTAGACTGACCCTGGAGTATTCATTGTATTTTTTTTAATTTAGAGAGACAGCATGGTAACAGGACCTAATGGACTAAAGAACCAACACTGCCCAATCACACCCATGTGACTAACTGAGCAGTAATCTTTGGAATTTGGGAGGAAGCTGCAGCAAACGCACGGGGTCATGGGGCAAATCTATAAACTCATTGCAGATAGCAGTGGGAATTGAATCCCGCTCACCAGCTCTATAAACCGCTATGTCAATCACTACACTACCATGCCGAAACTTAGAGATCACATTACTGGTATCTGTCACTTTTACTCGTTCACCCCTGGGGTGTGGGGATTGCTCACTGCCTGCGTTCTCCACTCAGGGTCTTTCTTCACTGGGGACAGTTGGTGCTGGGCTATATCAGACCGTAAGACAGACAGACAGACATACTTTATTGATCCCAAGGGAAATTGGATTTCATTTCAGCCACACCAACCAAGAATAGTGTAGAAATATAACAATATAAAACTATAAATAATTAAATAATAATAAGTTAATTATGCCAAGTGGAAATAAGTCCAGGACCAGCCTATTGGCTCAGGGTGTCTGACATTCCGAGGGAGGAGTTGTAAAGTTTGATGGCCACAGGCAGGAATGACTTCCTATGACGCTCAGTGTTACATCTCGGTGGAATGAGTCTCTGGCTGAATGTACTCCTGTGCCTGACCAGTACATTATGGAGTGGATGGGAATCATTGTCCAAGATGGCATGCAACTTGGACAGCATCCTCTTTTCAGACACCACAGTCAGAGAGTCCAGTTCCACCCCCACAACATCACTGGCCTTACGAATGAGTTTGTTGATTCTGTTGGTGTCTGCTACCCTCAGCCTGCTACCCCAGCACACAACAGCAAACATGATAGCACTGGCCCCCACAGCCTTGTAGAACATCCTCAGCATTGTCTGGCAGATGTTAAAGGACCTCAGTCTCCTCAGGAAATAGAGACGGCTCTGACCCTTCTTGTAGACAGCCTAAGTGTTCTTTGACCAGTCCAGTTTATTATCCATTCGAATCCCCAGGTATTTGTAAACCTCCACCATGTCCGCACTGACCCCTTGGATGGAAACAGGGGTCACCGGTGCCTTGGCCCTCCTCAGGTCCACCACCAGCTCCTTAGTCTTTTTCACATTAAGCTGGAGATGATTCTGCTCGCACCATGTGACAAAATTTCCCACTGTAGCCCTGTACTCCGTCTCATCTCCCTTGCTGACACATCTAACTATGGCAGAGTCATCAGAAAACTTCTGAAGATGGCAAGACTCTGTGTTGTAGTTGAAGTCCGAGGTGTAGATGGTGAAGAGAAAGGGAGACAGGACAGTCCCCTGTGGAGCCCCAGTGCTGCTGACCATTCTGTCTGTCACACAGTGTTGCAAGCGCACGTACTGTGGTCTGCCAGTCAGGTAATCAATAATCCATTACACCAGGGAAGCATCCACCTGCATCACTGTCAGCTTCTCACCCAGCAGAGCAGGGCAGATGGTGTTGAATGCACTGGAGAAGTCAAAGAACGTGACCCTCACAGTGCTCGCCGGCTTGTCCAGGTGGGTGTAGACAGGGTTCAGCAGATAGACGATGGCATCCTTAATTCCTAGTCAGGGCTGGTGGGTGAACTGGAGGGGGTCTAAGTGTGGCCTAACCATAGGCCGGAGCTGCTCTGGAACAAGTCTCTCCAGGGTCTTCATGATGTGGGAGGTCAATGCCACCAGTCTGTAGTCATTGGAGCCACTGGGGCGCGGTGTCTTCGGTACAGGAAGAACACAAGATATAGGAGCAGAGTTTGGCCATTTAGCCCATCTAGTCTGTTCTGCCATTTCATCATAGCTGATTCAATTTTCCTCTCAGCCTCATTCTCCCGCCTTCTCCCCATTTCCCTTCATGCCCTGACTAATCAATAATCTATCAACCTCTGCCTTAAATATAAATACAGACTTGGCTTCCACAGCTGTCTGTGGCAATCAATTCCAAAGATTCACCACTCTCTGGCTAAAGAAATTCCTCCTCATCACCATTGTAAAAGGACGCCCCTCTATTCTGAGGTTGTGTCCTTTGGTCTTAGACTCTTCCACCATAGGAAGCATCCTCTCCACATCCACTCTATCAAGGCCTTTCACCATTCGACAGGTTTCAATGAAGTCACCCCTCATGCTTCTGAACTCCAGTGAATACAGGCCCAGAACCATCAAATGGTCTTCATATGCAAGCCATTTAATATTAGAATCATTTTCATGAACCTCCATTGAAACCTCTCCAATATCAGCATATCCTTTCTTAGATAAGGGTGCCAGAACTGCTCACAATACTCCAAGTGAGGCCTTAGCAGTGCTTTATAAAGTCTCAAAATTGCATCCCTGCTTTTATATTCTAGACCTTTCGAAATGAATGCTAACTTCACATTTGCCTTCCTCACCACAGACTCAACCTGCAAAATCACCTTTAGGGAATTCTGCACATGGACTCCCAATCCCTTTGCATCTTAGTGTACTGCGTATGTTAATCAAAATGGCTGCTTTGTTTATTAAAAGTAAAAATGCTTCTTTGTTATGCTAACTGGTGAGAGAGTGCTTTTCTTGCAGAGCACTTTCGAAGCTTCTCGAAGCTTGTTTGGGTTATAGTTACTGATAATGTGGGATTGTATTCATTTGTTAACCAGTTGGGTTAGATGTTATTTTCTCTTGTGGGTCTGTGAGCTGGGATTGCGCGGACTTTTGGGAGTCTGAAAGAAGACGGCGAGGAAGGTGGACGGGTGCGGCACTGCTGGTCGATCACCGAGGGTGGTCCCAGGTGCGCGGGTCGCGGAGGTTGGAGAAGATCAAAGAGTGGTCAGAGGATTCAATGGCTGAGCTCCAACGATGTGCACTAATTGACTGAACTCTGATAAGTTTTGGCATCTTTCCTTTATTTTCTGTCCCTTCATATATATTGTATCGTTATTACTCACTTAGTTCTAGTAAGATTCATAAAGTGTATTCTGTAAACGTACCTGGTGTGCACAAGTTAATACAAAGTTAATACGTGTATTTCACTGCATCCACGTATACGGGAGGCGGGGTTTGGCGGGTGGACGAATTTTCCCCTAGACATACACCAGTAGGTCATGTAAATGTTACATTATGTTTTTATATTTTCTCTCCATTTAAAAAATAGTTAATCCTTTAATTTCTCCTACTGAAGTGCTTGATCATACACTTCCCAACACTGTATTCCATCTGCCATTTCTTTTGCCAGTGTCCTACACTATCTAAGTCCTTCTGTAGCCTCTCCATTTCCTCAAAACTACCTGTCGCTCCATCTATCTTTGTATGGTCTGCAAACTTTGCAACAAAGCTATCAATTCCAACAGCCAAATCACTGACATATAATGTAAGAAGAATTGGTCCAAACACAGATCCCTGTGGAACACCAATAGTCACTGGCAGCCAACCAGAAAAGGTTCCCTTTATTCCCACTCTTTGCCTCCTGCCAATCAGCCATGCTAGAATCTTTCCTGTAATACCATCGACTCGTAGCTTGTTCAGCAGCCTCATGTGTGGCTCCTTGTCAAAGGCCTTCTGAAAATCCAAGTACACAAAACCAACTGATTCTCCTTTGTCTGTCCTGCTTGTTAGTCCTCCAAAGAATTCCAATAGATTTGTCAGGCAAGATTTTCCCTTGACTATGTTGACTACGGCCTATTTTATCATGTGCCTCCAAGTACCCTGAAGCCACATCCATAACAATCGACTCCAACATCTTTCCAACCACAGAGGTCAGACTAACTGGCCTACAGTTTCCTTTCTTCTGCCGCTCTCCTTTCTTGAAGAGTGAAGTGACATTTGCAACTTTCCAGTCTTCCAGAACTACTCCAGAGTCTAGTGATTCTTGAAAGATCATTACTAATGCCTCCACACTCTCTTCAGCCACCTCTTTCAAAACCCTGGGGTGTACATCATCTGGTAAGGTGATTTATCTATCTTCAGACCTTTCAGTTGAATATACTACTTGCTGCGCAAGCTCAAAAACATTGCGAGCCAGTGCACTTATCTTTGCTATTCCACTGCCGAATATGCCTGCCCTGCATGGGAAAGATCTACCTTTGCTAAGAAGATGGATGCCGTTCTGAATGCAAGCTGCCAACTTATCACAGGTTGCTTAAAACCAACAAACACCAGCAGCTGGCGGGTATCGCTCCCCCTGATATAAGAGCGGTAGCCAGCAAGAAAGAACGACTCCGTCAAACACCAGATGAGAGGCACCCTCCACATGATCATACACCTACACCCAGCCGCCTAACGTCAAGGAAGAGCTTCATGAACAGTGTTGTTCCATTACGATCAACCCCATCTGAAGCCTGCATCGCCTTGTGGAAAGACCGGCTCGCCAGTCTCAAACAACCCCCAACGATGGAAATTCCACTGGATGAAAGCCTTCCCCCAGGAGCTAATGGCAACTGCGCAACCTGGAAGTGCCTGAGTACACTGAGGACTGGTGAAGGTCGTTCAAAGGTGTCACCAAGCAAATGGGGATATATAACCAGCCTGACAACTAGTGAATGTGGAACTGAGCCACAAACTATGCAACGTCTCCTGCATTGCCCATTGCTAGAGGAACCCTGTACTGTTGCAGAACTTGCCAAATTCAACTACAAGGTGCAAAAATGTGTCCAGTTCTGGCTGGGCCATGTATAGACTGTCCGTGGACATGATAAGAAGAAGGCTTTTCAGTTCCCCTAGAACCTTCTCTCTAGTAAGGGTAACCACACATTTCATGACCCCTGACACCTGGAACTTCCACCTTACTGCTAATGTCTTCCACAGTTTAGACAGATGCAAAATACTTATTCACTTCATCCACCATATCAGCATTCACACCAGGACCAGCAGACTTAAAAACAGTCACTTTCTCTCAGGGGTAAGGCTGATCAACACCTCCACCCATGAACCCACCCCTCCACACCCCCAACCAAATTTATCATTTCCTGTCAGTCACCTTATGTACAGACACTCCTGTGCCTAGCGTCACTTTATGGACAAACAATTGTACTATGCATTTGAGCTCTAAACCTCCAACCTGAAGGCATGAATATTGATTTCTCTTTCCAGTCAAAAAGAATCCCTCCCGTTCCCCTTTTCTTCTTTTCCCCACTCTGGCCTTTTACCTTTTCACACCTCCCCTGGGTTCCCCTCCTTCTTCCCTTTTTCCCATGGTGTACTCTCCTCTGTTGACGAATCCAAAATCATCACTTTGTACAAGAACAAGGGGGATAGGAGCGACTGCAACAACTACAGGGGTATCTCCCTCCTGAGTATTGTTGGCAAAGTCTTTGCTCATGTAGCTCTGGCACGTCTACAAACTCTGGTAAAACGAGTCTACCCTGAGTCCCAATGTGGTTTTTGCGCAAGGAGGTCAACTGTCGACATGATTTTCTCACTCTGTTAGCTCCAGGAGAAGTGCAGGGAACAACAGAAACCCCTCTATGTCTCTTTCATCGATTTGACCAAGGCATTCGACCTTGTCAGCAGGGATGGGCTCTTTCAGATTCTCCTCAAGATCGGCTGTCCCCCAAAACTCCAAAGTATCATCAAGTCATTCCATGACAACATGAGGACTACTGTTCAGTACAATGGCAGCTCATCAGAACCCTTTGCTATTCGTAGTGGAGTCAAGCAAGAATGCATGTTGGCCCCAACATTATTCAGCATCTTCTTCTCTATGCTATTGAAGCAGGTGTTTGAGATGTCGACAGAAGGCATCTACATGCACACCAGGCCTGATGGGCAGCTGTTCAAACCTGCACGCTTGAGAGCAAGAACAAAGGTTTAAGAGATCTTAATACGTGACATGCTCTTTGCCGATGACGCTGCTATAACCTCGCACACCAAACAGCAACTACAAACTCTCATGGACCGCTTCTCTAATGCATGCAAGGACTGCGGACTTAACATCAGCCTAAAGAAAACAAATGTTCTTGCCCAGAATGTAGAGGAGACCAGTCAGTACCATTGACAATTATGATCTAGAAGTGGTCCACAAGTTCACATACTTGGGGTCGACCATTAGCGACACTCTTTCCCTCGATGCTGAAATCAATAGGCGTATCGACAAGTCAACATCGATCCTCGTTCGACTCTCCACGCGGGTCTGAGAAAATCCAAAACTCACTACAAAGACCAAGACTGCTGTGTACAATGCATTTGTTATCAGCACCCTCCTGTATGGTAGTGAGACGTGGACCATCTACTCCAAGCAGGAGAGGAAACTCAATAGCTTTCACCTGCGCAGCCTTTGCCGCATCCTCGGCATCACCCGGAGAGACAAAGTCCCAAACTCTGAGGGCCTCTCCTCCCGCGCTGGACTTCCCACAATGTTCACGCTTTTAAACAACGCAGACTGTGCTGGCCGGGCCACATCCTTCGTATGAGGGATGGTAGACCACCAAAGGACATCCTCTACGGAGAGCTAGCAACAGACAAGAAGAACGTTGGTAGACCCCAGCTTCGCTTCAAGGACCTCTGCAAACGTGACATGAAAGCCTTAAAAATCAACACAGAGTGCTGAGAGGACACAGCAGATGACCATAACAAATGGCGAGATACTCTTCAGCAACACCTAGAGCAAGGTGAGAGAGTGATCCTGAGTCAGTTTGAGGAGCAGAGAGCACAGCGGACAACAATTCCACGATGCCCTACACGTGCAGCAACTGTGGCAGAGCTACCGTTCCAGGATTAGCCACAGACAGCACTGCTTGACAAATCAGTGACTACCAGAGGAGCAGTTACAATGAGATCTAGCTGTCCTTGTACATCAGTCAATGAAAGCAAGCATGCAGGTACAATAGGCAGTGAAGAAAGCTAATGGCAATGCTGGCTTTTATAACAAGAGGAATTGAGTATAGGAGTAAAGAGGTTCTTCTGCAGCTGTACAGGGCTCTGGTGAGACCCCACCTGGAGTATTGTGTGCAGTTTTGGTCTCCAAATTTGAGGAAGGACATTCTTGCTATTGAGGGAGTGCAGTGTAGGTTCACAAGGTTAACTCCCGGGGTGGCGGGACTGTCATATGTTGAAAGATTGGAGCGACTGGGCTTGTATACACTGGAATTTAGAAGGATGAGAGGGGATCTGATTGAAACACATAAGATTATTAAGCGATTGGACACACTGGAGGCAGGAAGCATGTTCCTGCTGATGGGTGAGTCCAGAACTAGAGGCCACAGTTTAAGAATAAGGGGTAGGCCATTTGGAACAGAGATAGGGAAAAACTTTTTCACCCAGAGAGTGGTGGATATGTGGAATGCTCTGCCCCAGAAGGCAGTGGAGGCCAAGTCTCTGGATGCATTCAAGAGAGAGTTAGATAGAGCTCTTATAGATAGCGGGGTCAAGGGATATGGGGAGAGGGCAGGAACGGGGTACTGATTGTGGATGATCAGCCATGATCACAGTGAATGGTGGTGCTGGCTAGAAGGGCCAAATGGCCTACTCCTGCACCTACTGTCTGTTGTCTATTTTCAGTACCCATGGTCGATCACGACCGATGGAAGCCATTCACACTCTCTTCTCCTATCAGAGTCCTTCCCCTCCAGCCCTTTGCCTTTCCTACTCACCTGGCTTCACCTATCACCTTCTAGCTATCCTCCTTCCCCCTCCCCACACTTCCTTATTCTGGTCTCTTCCCCCTTCCTTTCCAGTCCTGAAGAAGGGTTTCGGCCTGAAACATTGACTGTTTATTCATTTCCATAGATGCTGCCTGATCTACTAATATCTCCGGAATTTTATGCATGTTGCTGTGTATATAAGCTATCTTACGTATTTGTATTTATTGTGTTTTTTTAATTATTGTGTTCTTTACTATACTATGTTTTTTATGCTGTGTTGGATACGGAGTAACAACTACTTCATATTCCTTTGCACCTATGTTCTGGAAATGACAACGAACACTCATGCATCTTGAATCTTATGGGACCACCACAGATTTGGTTCACGTCCATCCCAGAGGCAGACCACTCCCCAGGTAAAAACTGTTTTATTCAACCAATTTGGATTCTTTGTCAATCACCTTCATTGTGTGTCCCTGGTCCTTGACCACCCACCCACCAATTTCCGTCTTCGCTGTCCACCCATTTCATTAGCTCCATTCACAGCCTCCTCTGTTCTTGTGAGGATGGCAGAAAAATAATAACTTATTTATAGAGCACTTTTCATACAGACGATGCAGTTCAAAGCGTTTAACAATGGGATAAAGTGCAAGCATGAAAATAAAAGATAAAAAATATTAGATAAAAGGTTTTCAGCTGGCATTTAAAAGTGTCAACTGAGTCTGCATCCCTTATAGTTTTAGGTATTGAGTTCCACACTTTAGGAGCAGAGGTAAAAAAAAGAGCTTATGTACAATGGAAGGGGTAGATTGAGCTACGGGTAGGTTAAAATGTTGGCACAATATCATGGGCTGACAGGCCTGTACTGTGATGTGGTGTTCGATGTAACTGCTGTCACTCTGTGTAACACAGAACATCGAACAGCACAGGGGACAGGCCCTTTGGCCCATCATGTCACTGCCAACCATGATGCCATTTTACACTAACTCCATTCCCTGCCAGTTCATGTTCAAAGTACATATGTGTCACCAAATGCAATACTGAGATTTATTTTCAGTAAATACAAAGAAACAGAATGGAATCAATGAAAGATTGCACCCAACAGAACAGACCACAACCAATGTGCAAAAGACAACAAGCTGTGCAAATATTAAATACATAAATTATATATTTATATGAGAGAGAGAGAGAGAGAGAGAGAGAGGGGGGGGGGGAGGGAGGGGAGAGGGAGGGAGATAGAGAGAGGGAGAGGGAGGGGAGAGGGAGGGGAGGGGGAGGGGAGAGGGGGAGAGAGAGAGAGGGGGAGGGGGAGGGAGGGAGATAGAGAGAGGGAGAGGGAGGGGAGAGGGGGAGAGAGAGAGAGGGGGGAGGGGGAGGGAGATAGAGAGAGGGAGGGAGAGGGAGGGGAGAGGGAGGGGAGGGGAGAGAGAGAGGGGGAGGGGGAGGGAGGGAGAGAGAGAGGGAGGGAGAGGGAGGGGAGAGTGGGGGAGAGAGAGTGAGGGAGAGAGAGAGAGAGAGAACGTGAGACAAAAAGTCCATGAAAGTGAGTCCATAGGTCATGGAATCAGTTCTTTATTGGGAAGAATGAAGTTATTCATGCTGGTTCAGGAGCCTGATGATTGAGGGTCAATAACAGTTCCTGAACCCGGTGGCAAGGGTCCTGAGGCTCCTGTACCTCCTTCCTGATGGCAGCAGTGCAAAGATAGCATGGCCTGGATGGTGTGGTGTTGATTGATATGTCTGTCTCTAAATGATTCTTAAAAGTTGCTGATATATCTGCTTCCACCACCTTCTCTGGCAGCTTGTTCTAGGCACCCACTAGCTATCCCTAAAGTCTTTCCAGTAAAGTCCTTCTGCAGCCTTTCCTGGGCTTCACATCTTTCCTACAGCACTGCACCAGAAATGGACACAGTAGTCCAGCCCCGGCCAGACCCACGTACATTGTGACTCCCCATCTGGGTCAGGAGCAGGCACTGAGACAAGAGCCCTTCAGGTGGGAGAAACGTCAGCCAGTCAGAGAAATCTGTGTGAAGCCAGAGTGAATCTGGAACTGCAGAGGGAATATGGAAATAACTGCAAAAGACAAGTTAAATATTTATACAGACGTTAACAAACATGCTGATTGACTAATTTACCACCCACAAGTAGAACTGTTCACACTTTGAAATTGTTGGCTTCTCTGACTGTTACTGAGAAGTATGCAGTGGGTTACAGAATTCAATTAAAATGCTCAACGTACAAAGCACTGCAGATGCTGGGAAGCTTAAATAAAAAGAGGGAATTCTGCAGAGCCTCAGCACTTCCAGTTCCGTAAGACATTGGAGCAGAATTAGGCCATTTGGCCTTTCCAGTCTCCTACGCCATTTCACCATGGCTGATCAAATTTTCCCTCTCAGCCCCAATCTCCTGCCTTTTCCTTTTATCCCTTCATACCTTTACCAATCAAGAATCATCTGTAAATATACTGTACCTAATGACTTGGCTTCCACAGCCATCCATGGCAAATGAATTCCACAGATTCACCATCCTCTGGCCAAAGAAATTCCTTCTTATCTCTGTTCAAAATGGGCGTCTCTTCTCTGAAGTTGTGCTCCGACTATGGAAAACATCCTCTCCCCATCATCTTTACTGAGCCTTCTCAATATTCAATATGTTTCAATGAGATCCCCCCTCATTCATCTAAACTCCAACGAGTACTGGCCCAGAACCATCAAACACTCCTCATATGTTAACCCTGTCATACCTGGAATCATTCTCATGAACCTCCTCTAGACCCTTTCCAATGCCAGCATTTTGCTTCTTAGATAACAAGCCCAAAGTAGCTCACAATATTCCAAATGCAGCCTAACCAATGGCTTATAAAGGCTCAGCTTTACATCCTTACTTTTATATTCTAGTACTCTTGAAATGAATGCAAACATTGCATTTGCCATCCTCATCGCAGACTCAACCTGCAAGAAAGTGAGCCTTTTGGGATTCCACATGAGGGCTCCAAAGACCCTTTGCACCTCTGGTTTCTGAATTTTCTCTCCATTTAGAGCAAAGAGCAAAGAACACAGAACATTGAACTAACACATATAACCACAGATCATAGACACAGAGCATAGAACAGCATAGGTACAGACCCTTCAGCCCATAATGTTTGCTCTGAACACGATGCCAAATGAAACCAAGCCTTTTCTGCCTGCACATGATCCATATCCCTCCATTCCCTGCATATTCACATGTCTGTCACAAACCTTTTTAAACATATTCTATCTCCCTGTCCCAGGCACTCACCACACTCTGTAAGAAATTTGCCTTGCGCATCTTTGAACTTTTCCCCTTTCAGCTTAAATGCTGTATTAGACTTCTAGGGATGATTGGAGTATGGGCTGTATGGGGTGTCCAGGAAGGGGTAACACCTCTGGTGATGGGGCTTGTCGAGTCCATTCCAGGGCATCTCACTCACCTTTAGTCCACACTAGACACTCAGCTCTCACCTGTGGTTCCAAGTAGCTGTTTGTCACACCCCAATGGTGGGCTGAATCACATGAAGGTAGACGGCGGCCTTCATACCCTGGCAAAATAGCGTCATGCCTGTACTAGCGTGCAAAATCAGCTCTGGCAGACTGGGCCAATGAGATCAACAGGAAGGTAGTTCTGCACTGCTCTGTGAAGAGCAAAGAGCATGAGGTCACAGAGGACAGCAAAGGAAGAGAGAGTGGAACGGCCCCAGGTCAACAGTTTTTCTACTTTGAAAATTCTCCTGCACAGGTCTCTTGCCATTGTTAGATATGACGAACAACCTCTGGATACTTAGACCCTGGGGATTATAATGACTGTGCTTCTCAGTATTGAGAGAGGTGAGGGCACAGGAGCTGAGATGTAAACAATTTGTATGGAAGGTTCCATCATGTGGGCCCCCCCCCCAACTAATGGCAGACCAGGACTGGGCTCTGTCCCTTACAAATGGCCAGAGGGAAAGAATCATTGAAGTTTAGAACAGGAAAATACCTGTTGCAGTTTACCTCTCTGCCTCAGGGTATCTCAGTCCTTGTGTTCTTATTGAGTGGTGTAGCTCCTCGACGGGTCAGATGGATGACTCTTGCTCCTAGTCCTAGTGAGCTTATTGAGTGGTGTAGCTCCTCGACGGGTCAGAAGCTGAATCTTGCTCCTGGTTTTGTGGCTCTTCTATTCTTACCTTGAAACAGACAGGATTCTGAGGGAGACTTAAGAAATGTAGATGCTGGAAGCTAGTGCAAAAAGATCAGAATGCTGGTGGAACGCAACAGGTCAGGCAGCGTCTGTGGAGAGAAATAGCCAGTTGGTATTTTGGGTAATTTAAGGATAGAGGGGGGATATTCGGTATAAAGTGGTGAGGGAAAGGGGTGGTTCAAGAGCTGACAGGTGATGGGTGGATCCAGGAGAGGAGATATGACTTGAAGTGAAGGTCATGGATTAAGGGTGAAAGGTGAAAGGTTTAAGGGGAATATGAGGGGGGAGCTTCTTCACTCAGAGGCTGGTGAGTATGTGGAATGAGCTTTCAGCAGAAGAAGTGGATGCAGGTTCAATTTCAACATTTAAGAGATGTTTGCATAGGTTCATGATGGGAGGGCATGGGGGTTATGGTCAACGGAACTAGGCAAATTAATAGTTTGGCACTGACTAGATGGGCTGAAAGGCATATTTCTGTGCTCTCTGACAGGCAGATGGAGGACAGGAGAGTGGGAATAGCATCAGAGGATGGATGGTAACAGGTGGAGGTGACAGAGGGCTGCAGATGGTGGGACCTGATGGCAGAAGAAGGTGGGACATGGAATCAAAGCAGGTAGGAACAATGTGGGGAGTGTGTGAGTGATGGGCAGATGGCCAGGGTGGAGGACGGGAATGAAATAGGGTGACAGAGAGCGGTGGGGGTTGCGGTGTGTGTGGAAAGAACTGGTGGGATCATGAGAATGATAAGGACAGAGACCGACAATCTGGGGGCATCATTTCAGAATAAAGGGCTGCCTAGTTCCAATGAAGATGAGGACAAACCTTCCCACTGCAGGTTGTGAATTTTGGGATTACCCTGAGTTGTGGAGGTGGAGTAGATGAGGAACAAGCAGAAGACTGGACTGCCTTCATGGGCTGAATGGTCCAAATCCACTCCAATGTTTCTTATGGTCAAATCAGCCACAGTTTTACTGAATGAGAGATCAGGTTTGAGGGGCCGAATGGCCCTGCGGCTGCTCCTATTCCTTCTCTTGTGCTCCGATGCAGTGTCATGTGTACTATATAAGTTGCACAAACTATTTTGAAAAAGAGGTAGTGAGCCTGCCTCATGTTCAAGCCAATATTTACAATCCTTATCCTTTAATCAAAAAGAGATCATGTTTATTGATTTCTCAAGCTTGTTGGCTGCCCTAAGAACCTAAAATCCCCAGGGACCACGATTCAAAATGTAATATTGCTTCTTATTGAAGAACATTCTCACCAGAGGTGAAAAGCTGGAGATGAATAAAGTTGTTATAAATGTCAGCTGCACTTTCTGGCCCGTCTTTTCCCTGAACTGTCACCGCCAGGATAACTCATTACCTTCAACCCAATATCACAGACCAGCTCGCCATCCCCCATGCTAGCTCACCATTGATCATATCTGTTCCATCAACTTTGGGAAATTACTTTAGGAAATTGCAGATTAGAAATAAAATTAGGAAGTTAAGCTTTTCTCTTTGGAGTGATGGAGGATGAGAAGTGACTTGATTGATAGAGGTCTATAAGATTATCAAACTGGAGAGCCAGCTCACTTTTACCCCGGGCAGCAATGGCCAAAACCAGCGGTGGAGTGGAGTGGTGCCGCAGCAACAACCTGGCACTCAATGACAAAAGAGCTGATTGTGAACTTCAGGAAAGGTAAGACGAAGGAACACATACCAATCCTCATAGAAGGATGAGAAGTGGAGTGAGTGAGCAGCTTCAAGTTCCTGGGTGTCAAGATCTCTGAGGATCTAACATGGTCCCAACATATTGATGTAGCTATAAAGAAGGCAAGACAGTGGCTATACTTCATTAGGAGTTTGAAGAGATTTGGTATGTCAACAAATACATTCAAAACTTTCTACAGTTGTATCGTGGAGAACATTCTGACAGGCTGCATCACTGTCTGGTATGGGGTGGGGGGGGGTGGGGGGCTACTGCACAGGACTGAAAGAAGCTGCAGAAGGTTGTAAATCTAGTCAGCTCCATATTGGGTACCAGCCTACAAAGTATCCAGGACATCTTTAAGGAGTGGTGTCTCAGAAAGGCAGCGTCCATTATTAAGGACCTCCAGCATCCAGGGCATGCCCTTTTCTCACTGTTACCATCAGGTAGGAGATACAGAAGCCTGAAGGCACACACTCAGCGATTCAGGAACAGCTTCTTCTCCTCTGCCATTCGATTCTTAAATGGACATTAAATCCTTGGACACTACCTCACATTTTTTTAATATACAGTATTTCTGTTTTTTGCATGTTTTTTTAAAAACCTATTCAATATACATATACTGTAATTGATTTACTCGTTTATTTATTATTATTATTATTATTAGTTTATTTATTTCTTTTGCTCTCCTAGATTATGTATTGCATTGAACTGCTGCTGATAAGTTAACAAATTTCATATCACATACCGGCGATAATAAACCTGATTCTGACATAGAATCAGAAAAAAACACAGCACAGAAACAGGCCCTTCAGCCCTTTAGTCCATGCTGAAACCATATAAATTGTCTCATCCTGTCGACCTGCACCAGGACCATAGCCTCCATGCCCCCAATAACCATGTACCTTTCCAAACTTCTCTTAAACATTGAAATTGAGCTTGCATGCACCACTTGTTCCACCCTCTCATGACCCTCTGAGTGAAGAAGTTTCCCCTCATGTTCCCGTTAATCTGTTTAGGGTGAGTGGAGAAGGCAAATTTTTTATACAGAACGCACTGCTGGGGGTGTTGGTAAAGGCAAACACATTCGGGATATTTAAGAGACTTGTAGATAGGGACATAGACTTCCTTGTGGCTGTAAGATAAATTTCTTTATTTTAGAGGGTGGTGAATCTGTGGAATTCACAGACAACCATAGAGGCTAAAGTCATTGGATATATTTAAAATGGAGGCTGATAGGTTTTTGATTAGTCAGGGCATCAAAGTTATGAGGAGAAGGCAGGAGAATGGGATTGAGAGGAATAATAAATCAGCCATGATAGAATGGTGGAGCAGACCCAATGGGCCAAATAGCCTAATTCTGCCCTTACCTTATGGATGAAAGAAAAATGAAAGGTTCTGGGCTGTGTAGATTAGGATAGATTGATTGTAGAGTAGGGTTGGATTGTTCATGGATTGGGTTAGGTTGGTTGTGATTGATTGGATCAGATTGATTGTGGATTGAATTAGACTGATTGTATTAGATTGATAATGGATTGTGTTGGATTGATCATAGATTTGGTTAGACTGATTGTGATTGATTGTGGATTGGGTTAGACTGATTGTGGAGTACATTTGTAGAGGTCAGCATAATATTGTGGGCCAAAGGGCCTGTACTGTGCTGTAACATTCCATGTTCTAACAAATTTCTGGAGTTTATTATAATACAAATATTTGACAAGGTCTCACATGGGAGGTTGGTGAAGAAGGTTCAGTTGCTTGGCATTCAGGATGAGGTAGGAAATTGGATTAGACATCAGATTTGTGGGAGAAGCCAAAGAGTTGTAGTAGATGGTTGCCTCTCTGACTGGAGCCCTGTGACTAAAGGAGTGTTGGATCCATTGTTGTTTGTAATCTATATCAACGATCTAGATGATAATATGGTTAATTGGATCAGCAAATCTGTGGATGACACCATGATTGGGGGTATAGTGGACAGGAGCAAGACCATCAGAGTTTGCAGTGCGATCTGGAACAGCTGGAAAAATGAGCTAAAAAATGGCAGATGGAATTTAATGCAGACAAGTGTGAGATTATGCACTTCAGTAGGACCAATCAGGGTAGATCTTAAACGGTGAATGGTAGAGCACTGAGGAGTGTGATAGAACAAAGGGATCTGGGAATACAGGTGCATAATTCATTAAAAGTGGTGTCACAGTAGAAAGCTTTTGGCTCATTGATCTTCATAAATCAATGTATTGAGTACAGAAGATGGGATGTTATGTTATATTGTGTGCAGTTCTGGTCACCTACCTATAGGAAAGATGTAAACAAGGTTGAAAGAGTACAGAAAATTTTTAGAAGAATGTTGCTGGGACTGGAGGACCTGAGTTATGAGGAAAGATTGAATAGGTTAGCACTTCATTCCTTGGAACGTAGATGACTAAGGGAGATTTGATAGAAGTATACAATATTATGAGCAGTATAGATAGGGTAAATGCAAGTAGGCTTTTTCCATTGAGGTTAGGTGGGACTACAACTAGAGGTCGTGGATTTAGAGTGAAAAGTGAAAAGTTTAAAAGGAACATGAGGGGAAACTTCTTCATTCAGAGGGTCGTGAGAGTGTGGGATGAGCTGCTAGCAGAAGTGGGGCATGCAAGCTCGACTTCAACATTTAAGAGAAGTTTGGATAGATCCAAAGGTTCAAAATATACAACTCTGAAATTCTTCTTCTCCAGATAGCCACAAAACCAAGAAAGAAAAGACCAGCAGCACCATCATCAACTCTAAATCCCCTCCCCCCCCACACACACACACACAAAAATCGGGTGAAAAACACAGAATATCAAAACTATAAGACGGAAAAAAATCTATAGTCCAAGTCCATACCCACAATGCGGAAAATCAATGGCAGGCCTTTCCTTCTAAAACAGTGAGCAATTCCCATCAAGATTCAAAAGGCAGCCACCCCTCTCCAGCAGCAGAGCAGTCGAAGGGCAGGCAGCCAGCACTCACCTTCCACGTTCGCCTTGCTGCTTCAATCTCCCTCGTCACTTTAATCAGCAAACAATAGAAGCTTTAATTGGTGAAAAAGAGTCAAACTTCAACTCTCGCCCCACGGTTGTCCTGCAGCCTTCTCACCATGGGGTTCACTCATGCTGCCTCTGCCTCCCGGAATCCTTTCTGAGACTACAGAGTGCTGGAACACTCAAACGACATCCAAACTACAAATCACAAGCTCCAATAGTTCCAGAATCACATTCAAGACAAAAAACAAACATAAAGACATAAAAGAAATGAAATATATGGGTTCATGATCTACCCAGAAGATGTTGCCAAAGTATTGCACACAGGTACGATCTTGTCTGGAAGGTACATGGATGGTAGGGGCATGGAGGGCTATGGTCCAGGTGCAGGTTGATGGGACTAGGCAGTTAAAATGGTTCAGCACAGGCTAAATGGGCCAAAGGGCCTGTTTCTGTGCTGTAGTGCGCTATGATTCTAAACAAATTTATAACAATATTAATGATCAGTGGTTTCAGACGCAAGGGATTCTGCCAGCAGATTATTATCTTGGCCAGAGCTCTGCAGTGGAGAGTCTGACGAGGGCCAGTGATTGGCACTATTTCTGATTTAGACAAATGTTTCCTTCTCATCCCGTGAAAATCTGAAGACTGCCAGCATGCCATGGGCCTGGGCCCTGGGAATGAGGAGCCGCTATGAATTCTCCTGCTCTGAGCACTGAGGATGACACGTCTCCTTGTCAGCCCTCTCCCAGCACTGCAGAAGTGTGCAGAGAATTGTTCAATGTGACTTCACACACTATAATTAACTAAATGAGCACCTGTTAGACAGCACGTGGCAACTCGGTGGTGCCTGGTATCAGAGTGAGGACAGGAATCGTGACTCCCAATAACGCACCAAGAGACAGAACCCTTCTTCAGAGGGTGACATTCCTTTTCGGTTGTCCAAAACACAAAGCTGCATCACCTGTATACACATCAAGAAGCATGTGTTAAAATATACATTTTGTGCATCTAGAACACAGAATGTAGAAGAGAACAGCACAGGAATAGGCCCACTGGCCCACAACGTGCTGAAGCAATTTAGTGAATGACACCTAATCCCTCCTGTCTACACCAAGTCCGTATCTCTCCATTCTCTGCATATTCATTGAACATAGAATAGTACAGCACAGTACAGGTTTGTCAGCCCACGGTGTTGTGCCAACCTTTTAACCGATTCTAATCCTTCCTTCTCCCACAGCCCTCTATTTTTCTTTCATCCATGTGCCTATCTAAGAGCCTATTAAATGTCCTTAATGTATTTGCCTCCACCACCACCCCTGGCAGGGCATTCCACAGACCCACCACTCTCTGTGTAAAAATACCTCGCCCATCACATCTCTTTTAAACTTTCCCCCTCACCTTAAATGCATTTTATTCCCTTCTCATACATTTGGGAGGTGGTCTGTGAATTCTGTAAGGATGTATTTCCATTAGCTATAGTCATACCACAGAGGTTGGACAAACCTGGGTTGTTTTCTCTGGAGCGGCAGACACCGAGGGAAGATCTATTAGAGGTTTATAACACATATAAATACATATTTATGAATACATACCTAGCATAGATAGTGTCGAGAGCCGGTATGGTCAGAGAGTCTAATTACAGAGGGATTTTAAGATGAGATGGGAAATGTTTAAAAAAAGATCTGAGGGGCAAGTTTTTTACACAAGGGGTAGAGGATACCTGGAAGGTGCTGCCAGAGGTGGTAGGAGAGGCAGATACATTAGAGAATTTTAAGGGACTCTTAGATAGGCACATGGATGAAAGAAAAATGAAGGGCTGTGTAGGAGGGAAGGGTTAGAGTAGGTTAAAAGGTTGGCAGAACGTTCTGGGCCAAATTCCATTAACCAACCACAGCTCCTACAGGGTAGAATTTCTCAAGGTAATTAGAAGAAAAGATCATTTCCCATGGATGAATATCAAAAATAACAGGGCACAAGGGCACATGTTTAAACTGAGAGGGATCTGATGGGTAAGAATTTTTATACAGGGAGTGGTTCCTATTTGGAATGTGCTGCTGGAAGTGAGGGAATTAATAGACATTGTGTTAAAGAGGCATTTAGATAGGAAGTTAGATAGGTAAGGCACAGAGGGATAAGTACCTAATGTGGGCAAACGGGAGACCTTTCAGACACTGTACATCTCTGTGCCACTATGTCGAATTTCACTCCAAACAACTCAGATAAGAATAACCAGAACCAGCTTGACATAAACTGGTTTATGTCAAAACACAAGGGATTCTGCAAATGCTGGAAATCCAGAGCAACACACACAAAGTGCTAGAGGAACTCAGCAGATCAGGCAGCATCTATGGAGGAGAATAAACAGTCTATGTTTCGGCTTGACCTGTTTAATCAGGAGCGAAAGGAAGTGGGAAGAAGCCAGAATAACAAGGTGTGGGAGGGGAGAAGTACAAGCTGGCAGGTGATAGGTGAGACCAGGTGAGGGGGCTGTAATGAAAAGCTGGCAGGTGATAGGTGAGACCAGGTGAGGGGGCTGTAATGAAAAGCTGGCAGGTGATAGGTGAGACCAGGTGAGGGGGCTGTAATGAAAAGCTGGCAGGTGATAGGTGAGACCAGGTGAGGGGGCTGTAATGAAAAGCTGGCAGGTGATAGGTGAGACCAGGTGAGGGGGCTGTAATGAAAAGCTGGCAGGTGATGGGTGAGACCAGGTGAGGGGGCTGTAATGAAAAGCTGGCAGGTGATAGGTGAGACCAGGTGAGGGGGCTGTAATGAAAAGCTGGCAGGTGATAGGTGAGACCAGGTGAGGGGGCTGTAATGAAAAGCTGGCAGGTGATGGGTGAGACCAGGTGAGGGGGCTGTAATGAAAAGCTGGCAGGTGATAGGTGAGACCAGGTGAGGGGGCTGTAATGAAAAGCTGGCAGGTGATAGGTCAAGAGGCAAAGGGCTGAAGAAGAAGGAATTTGATAAAAGAGGAGAGTTCTCCAGATGAGAAAGGGAAGGAGGAGGGGCGCTAGAGGGAGGCGATGGACAGGTGAGAGTGAAGGGATGAGAGGCAAACCAGAGTGGGGAAAAAGAGGGAAGTGCGGGGGCGGGGCAGAATTACCAGAAGTTAGAGAAATCAGTCATCAGATTGGAAACTGCCCAGATGAAAATGAGGTTTTGTTCCTCCAAGCAGAGTTTTGCCCTCATTGTGACAGTAAAGGAGGCCATGGACCAACATGTCAGAACAGGAATAGGAAGTCAAGTTTCAATAAGAATCTGAATTAGGTTTATTATCACTGACATACATCATAAAATTTGTTGTTTTGCAACAGTAATGCAGTGCAATTCATAATAATAACTGTAAATTACAACAAGTGTATATGAAAAAAAGAAAAATAAATAAAATAAGTAGTGCAAGAAGAGTGGGAAAAATAGTGAAGTAGTGTTCATTGGTTCATTGTCCATTTAAAAATCTGATGGCAGAGGGGAAGAAGCTGTTCCTGAATCATTGAGCATATCTTCGAGCTCCCTGACAGTAGAAACTTATCAGAATCAGAATCAGGTTTATTATCACCATCATGTGTCGTGAAATTTGTTAACTTAGCAGCAGCAGTTCAATGCAATACATAATACAGAAGAAAAAAATAAAAATAAATAAATAAGTTGAATAAAGTATACATATATTGAATAGATTAAAAATCGTGCAAAAAACCAAAAATAATACATAATAAAAAGCGAGGTAGTGTTCAAGGATTCAATGTCCATTTAGAAATCGGATGGTAGAGGGGAAGAAGCTGTTCCTGAATCACTGAGTGTGTGCCTTCAGGTTTCTGTACCTCCTACCTGATGGTAACAGTGAGAAAAGGGCATGCTCTGGGTGCTGGAGGTCCTTAACAATGGACGCTGCCTTTCTGAGACACTGCTCCCTGAAGATGTCTTTGTAGGCTAGTACCCAAGATGGAGCCGACAAAATTTACAACCCTCTGCAGTTTCTTTCAGTCCTGTGCAGTAGCCGCTCCATACCAGACAGTGATGCAGCCTGTCAGAATGCTCTCCACGGTACAACTATAGAAGTTCTCAAGTGTATTTGTTGACATGCCAAATTGCTTCAGACTCCAAATAAAGTATAGCTGCTGTCTTGCCTTCTTTATGACTACATCAATATGTTGGGACCAGGTTAGATCCTCAGAGATCTTGACACCCAGGAACTTGAAGCTGCTCACTCTCTCCACTTCTGATCCCTCTATGAGGATTGGTATGTGTTCCTTCATCTTGCCCTTCCTGAAGTCCACAATCAGCTCTGTCATCTTACTGATGTTGAGTGCCAGGTTGTTGCTGCGACACCACTCCACTAGTTGGCATATCTCACTCCTGTACACCCTCTCATCATCACTTGAGATTCTACCAACAATGATTGTATCATCAGCAAATTTATAGATGGTATTTGAGCTATGCCTATCCACACAGTCATGTGTATATAGAAAGTAGAGCAGTGGGCTAAGCACACACCCCTGAGGTGCGCTAGTGTTGATCATCAGTGAAGAGGATATGTTATCACCAATCCACACAGACTGTAGTCTTTCGGTTAGGAAGTCGAGGATCCAATTGCAGAGGGAGGTACAGAGGTCCAGGTTCTGCAAATTCTCAATCAGGATTGTGGAAATGATGGTATTAAATGCTGAGCTACAGTCAATGAACAGCACCCTGACTTCCATGTATGTGTTTTCCAGGTGGTCTAAAGCCGTGTGGAGAGCCACTGAGATTGCATCTGCCATTGACCTATTGTGGTGACAGGCAAATTGCAATGGGTCCAGGTCCTTGCTGAGGCAGGAGTTCAATCTAATCATTACCAACCTCTCAAACCATTTCATCACTGTCGATGTGAGTGCTACTGGGTGATAGTCATTAAGGCAGCTCTCTTTATTCTTCTTAGGCACTGGTATAATTGTTGCCCTTTTGAAACAAGTGGGAACTTCCACCCGTAGCAGTGAGAAGTTGAAAATGTCCTTGAATATTCCTGCCAGTTGGCTAGCACAGGTTTTCAGAGCCTTACCAGCTACTCCATCAGGACCTTCTGCCTTGGTTCACCCTCTTTAAAAACAACCTAACATCAGCCTCTGAGACAGAGATCACAGGGTCATCAGGTACAGCAGGGATCTTCACAGCTGTAGTTGTGTTCTCCCTTTCAAAGCGGGCATAGAAGGCATTGAGTTCATCTGGTAGTGAAGCATCGCTGCCATTCATGCTGTTGGGTTTCACTTTGTAGGAAGTAATATCTTGCAAACCTTGCTAGGGTTGTACATCTGATGTTGTACATTCCGTGAGATAAGTGTGTGTCCTGAATGGCGGGGGTCCGTAATGATGCATGCTGCCTTTTTGACATCTCACTTTTTGTAGGTGTCCTCTCTATTGGGGAGCCTAGTGCCCATGATGGAACTGGCTGAGTTTACAACTTTCTGCAGATCTTTCCATTCCTTCATACCAGACGGTGATGAGCGGCCACTGGGAGATCCCGCATTTTGCAATGAACGAAGTGAAGGTGCTTGATAAAGCAGCACCTCAGTTTGTGTCGGGTCTCTGACAAAGTGAAATGTTTTGTGGCCATATCCATATCTAGAGAGGATCCGTTAGTATCAATCAAACGTTGAATGGAGAGAAAAATTTTTTAAAAATGCCAAAATAGGAAATCTGAAAAACCAGCAAACACTGGAAACAATCAGCAGGTTAGGCTGTGTCTGTGGAGAGTAGAACAGGGTGAGTCTTTCTGGTTAGAGACTGCTCCTCAGAAAGTCAAAAGATGTTTAGAAAACACAGAAACATAAAAAATTTACGTTTCATTACAGGCCCTTCGGCCCACAACGTTGTGCCAACCATGTAACCTACTCCAGAAACTGCCTAGAATTTATCTACCGCATAGCCCTCTATTTTTCTAAACTCCATATACAGTATCTATCTAAAAGTCTCTTAAAAGACACTATTGTACCCACCTCCACCACTGTTGCTGGCAATGCATTCCACGCACCCACCACACTGTGTGAAAAATTTATCTCTGACATTCCCCTTCTACTTCCATGCGCCTTAAAACTATTTGCGTTGAAACCGTTCGCGTTGACTCTGCATTTCCTGTTACTGCCACTTTAATTCCTCATCCCACTCTTACTCTGATCTGTCAGTCTGTGACCTCCTGCCCCTCTCAGTCAGGCTATCTTAAACTCTGTGTATAATTTTGGTCTCTCTGTTATAAGAAAGGTATTGTCCCTTTGGAGTAAGTGCAAGAGATTTATGAGGATGCTACATGAACTTAAAGACCTGAGTTATAGAGAGAGGTTGGTTTTTATTCCCCGGAGCGTGAAAAGAATGAGGGGTGACATCACAGAAGTTAATAAAATCATGAGGAGTATGGATAAGGTGGATAAGTCATAGTCTCCTCTCCAGAGATGAAGATTACACAACTAGAGGGCATACAATTAAGGTAAGAGGGCAGAGATTTCAAAGGGACATATACATTAGGGATGGTGAGTGAGGGAGGGCTTTAGTGTTGTAGCCCGGGGAAAAGTACACACTCAGGACAACAACTGCTTTTTCGGGTTTTAATTCCTTTATCTGTTTTAGATGTTTAAGTGCCGGAAGAGGGTCTTAAAACAAAACAAATGACTTTACAATCAGGTCCTGCCGTTACAATCTCCGTTTAAACCTTTGATCCACACACTTGTGTCTTGACCAATTGTGCATGCAGTATAAAAATACAAAGAAAATCGCACAAAACTAATACAGTACTAATACAGTACTATACGGTAGTGGCAATTCTGAAGAAACACAATACAAACAACATTAGAATCCTCCCAACCTTGTATCTTATACAAAGCAGTGAAAATTGTAAGCGAATACATCTCATCTAAGATGTCTATTACTCTTTAGTACACACGTACTGAACCCCCGAATGGAGACTAAACATTCACATTATGCGGTTATGTGCCCAATCAGTCATGATACAATAAAGTTAGACAAAAGGTACACTTCGGCACAACTTTTACAAGATATTGCCTGGTAGTTAAATTACAGGAAGACTGACCTACTTGGTCTACTGGAACTGGAATTAGATCTGGAATTGGAACTGGAGTTGGATTTGGAACTGGAATTGGAGTTGGACCTGGAACTGGAACTAGAACTGGAACTGGAACTGGAACCTGAATTGGAATTGGTACTGCAATTGGAGTTGGAACTAGAATTGGAATTGGAGTTGGAACTAGAATTGGAATTGGAGCTGGAACTGGAATTGGAACCTGGATTGGAATTGGAACTGCAATTGGAGCTGGAACTGGAGTTGGAGTTGTAATTGGAATTAGAGTTGGATGTGGAATTGGAACCTGAATTGGAATTGGAACTGGAATTGGAATTGGAATTGGAGTTGGACCTGGAATTGGAACCTGTATTGGAATTGGAATTGCAATTTGAATTGGAGTTGGAACTGGAACTGGAATAGAGGAAGACTGGGAGTTCAAAGGCTCATCTTGTAGTATATGAAAGTTCTGTTCAGAGTCAAATATTGGGTGTTTTCATGAATTGGGAAATTAGAATCATAGAGTCATAAAAAAGAACAGCACAGAGAAAGGCTCCTTCAACCCATGTAGTCTGTGCTGAACTATTTAAGCTGCCTGCACCCATGTACTCACACTGGGACCATAGCACTTCATATCCCTACCATCAATGTACGTATCTAAACTTTGTTTAAATATTGAATTTGAGCTTGCATGCACCACTTGTGCTGGCAACATGTTCCACACTCTCACAGCCCTCTGAATGAAGAAATTTCCCCTCATATTCCATTTAAACTTTTCACCTTTTACCCGTAACCCATGACCTCTAGTTGTAGTCCCACCCAAACTCAGTGGTAAAAGTCTGCTTGCATTTACCCTATCTATACCCTTGTAATTGTGTATGACTCTATCAAATTTCCCCTCAATCTTCTACTTTCTTAGGGATAAAGTCTTAACCTATTCAATCTTTCCTTATAACTCAGGTCCTCAAGACCCAGAAACATCTTTGTAAATTTTCTCTCTACTCTTTCAACCTTAATTACATCTTTCCTGTAAGTAGGTGACCAAAACTGCACACAATACTCCAAATTAAGCCTCACCAATGTCTTATACAACTTCAACATAAAAGCCAATCTCTTGTACTCAGTACATTGATTTGTGAAGGCCTGTATGCCAAAATCTTTCTTTATAACCCTATCTACCTGTGACACCACTTTCAATGAATTGTGGACCTGTATTCCCAGATCCCTTTGTTTTACCACATTCTTCTGTGCCCTGCCGTTCACTGGGTAAGACCTACCCTGGTTGGTCCAACTGAAGCACACTTGTCTGCATTAAATTCCATCTGCCATTTTTCCAGCTGATGCAGATCCCTTTGCAAGTCATGATAGCCATCCTTACTGTCCTCTACACCCTCAACCTTGGTGTCATTCACAAATTCATGTAAAAGGGTTAACACTGTAATGGGGGAGATTTTCATGCAGATATAGATTAGACAAATCAAGTTTTCTGTAAATGAATTTGGGGAATGTAGAGAAGATGCTGGGTCCATATAATGAGGAACAATTAGGGAAGAGGTTATTTTGTACGATGAAAAGTTGCTAACTGAAAATATTGTTGTTAAGGTCGTTTGGGTAAGAGTGGCCGTACTGTATATGACATTGGGTTTGAATGCGAATGTGATGTTCAATGTCATTTTCAAGCCCAATGTAAAGGATTTTTAAGTCTAAAGAAAGGAAAATATAAAGGAATAAGAGGAGCATTGCTGTGGTTAATTGGAAATATATATTGTCTGTCGCCTGTCATGTCATTCAGTGGCTAGCATTTAAAGAAATAATACTCAGGTTGAGCAAATAATCCTTCTTGAATCAAAAATCCAAAAGGAAAAGTAATTTATCTGTGGCTGACAAGAGATATTAAAGATGGTATTAATCAAAAGATGAGGCTTATAAAGTTGCCAAAAATAGCAGTAAGCCTGAGGATTGGAAGGATTTTAAAACACAAAACAAAGGATCAAGAAAAACAAGATAGCATTCTGGCAAGAATCATAAAAGCTCTTACAATCTTTTCTTCTGTAGCTGAAAAGGGAAAGACTAGCGAGAGAAAATGTAGGTAAGAGAACATTTACAATGGAAATAATGAAACAGGAGTGGAATTAAACAAGACCTCCTCTGGCTCTTCTAACTCTAAAGTATATGGTACTTATTCGATCTCTCCTGATAAGCAAATCCTCATGCCTCGCCATGGAAAGAGACACACAAACCTGCCGCAAGTATATTTCAGGTCCACCAAGAAAGAGGAACTGTAAAAAATAACTGTAAGTCAAGAAAGGAACTAGGGATAATCCTGGAAACTATAGATCAGCAAGTCTAAAGTCAGTGAAGTTACTGGTGAGGAGTCTTAGGGATGAGCATTCAGAAAACCAGGGCCTAATTATGGGCAATAATGTGGTAAAATGGATCAGCAAATTTATAGATGACACCAAGATTAGGGGCATAGTTGGCAGGTGCAGAGCAAATTTACAAGCATCTTGCTAGAATTAGAGGACCTGAGTTACAGGGAATGATTGAATAGGCTAAAACTTTATTCCCTGGAGCATAGGAGAATAAGAGGTGATTTGAAAGAGTTCAATAGGTCAAGTGCAAGCAGGCTTTTTTCAGAGGTCGGGTGAGGTTGTGGTCAGCTCTGGGCCTCAGAATGGTAGGGTGAAGTCAGGCAGAGCAATAGTCACAGGGGACTGATAGTTGGAGGGACAGATCGGAGGTTCTGCAACAGCAAAAGAGACGACACGATAGAGTGTTGCTCGGGTCCAAGATGTCTCAGAGTGGTGCAGAATATTCTTGAAGAGGAGGGTGAGCAGACGGATGTTGTGGTACACAGGCAGGGGAGGGGTAGAGGTCCTGTGCAGTAAGTTTAGGAGTTTGGAAGGAGGCTGAAGAACAGGACATTGTGTCCATTAAAGACTTAGATGTCTCAGGAGCAGGAATGGCTGCTGAGTGTGCTGGGCTTTAGATATTTCAAAAGGGAGGGAGGAAAAAGGGGTGGGGGTATGTCATTGCTAATCAGAGAAAGTATCATGGCTGCAGAAAAGGAGGAAGTCACAGAGGGATTCTCTACTGAGTCAGTGTGGGTGGAAGTCAGAAATAAGAAGGGGGCAATACTGCGTATTTCTAATAGATCCTCCAATAGTAACAGAGACATCGACGAGCAGAGAGGGAGGCAGATTCTGGGATGGTGCAATAATAATAAGGTTGTTGTGATGGGTGATTTTAACTTTCCTAATACTGACTGGCACCTCCTTAGACCAAGGGGTTTAGATGGAGTGGAGTTTGTTAGGTGTGTTCGGGAAGGTTTCCTGAACCAATATGTAGATAAGTCAACTAGAGGAGAGTACTTGACCTGGTATTGGGAAATGAACCTGATCAGGAGTTAGATTGCTCAGTCGGCAAGCATTTTGGAAGTAATGATCACAACTCTAACTGCCTTATCATAGTGCTGGAGAGGGATAGGAACAGACAACTTGGGAAAGATTTAATTGGGCTAGGGGGAAATATATGCTATCAGGCAGGAACTTAGGAACATAAATTGGGAGCAGATGTTCTCAGGGTAGAAACATGGCAAATGCTCAGAGAACATTTGCATGGCATTCTGCATAGGTATGTTCCATTAAGGCAGGGAAAGAATGGTCGGGTAAAAGAGTTATGGTGTACAAAAGAGAAAGAAAATCTAGTTAAGAAGAAAAGAAAAGCTCATAAAAGGTTCAAGAAACTAGGTACTGTTAGAGCTCTAGAAAATAACAAGGGTGCCAGGAAGGAGCTTAAGAATGGAATTAGGAGAGCCAGAAAGGGCCATGAGAAGGTCATGGTGAGCAGGATTAAGAAAAACCCGAAGGCATTCTACAAGAATGTGAAGAGCAAGAGGATGAGCCGTGTGAGAATAGGACCAATCACAAGGGGTTTGGATCGGGTGGAGTTTGTTAGGGGTGTTCAGGGATGTTTCCTGATGCAATATGTAGATAAGCCAACTAGAGAAGAGGCTAAACTTGTTTGTGGATCCAGAATTGGCTTGTCCACAGAAGGTAAAGGGTCATTGCAGATGGTTTGTATTCTGCATTGAGGTCGGTGACCAGTGGTGTTCTGCAAGGACCTGTTCTGGGACCTCTCCTCTTTGTGATTTTTATAAACGAACTGGATGAGGAAGTAAAAGGGTGGGTTAGAAAGTTTTCTGATGACACAAAGGCTGAGGGTGTTGTGGATAGTTTGGAGGGTTGTCAGAGGTTACAGCACGAAATCGATAGGGTGCAGAACTGGGCTGAGAAGTGGCAGATGGAGTTCAACCCAGATAAGTGTGAAGTGTTTCATTATGGTAGGTCAAGGCGTATGGTGTGGCGGCCTTCATCAGCTTTTGAGTTCAAAGCTGAGAGGTAACAGCTGTGTTGGACCCTGGTCAGACCCCACTTAGACTACTGTGCCCAGTTCTGGTCACCTCACTACAGGAAGGATGAGGAAACTATAGAAAGGGTGCAGGGATTTACAAGGATGTTTCCTGGATTGGGGAGCATGCCTTGTGAGAATAGGTTGAGCGAACTTGGCCTTTTCTCCTTGGAGTGACGGTGGATGAGAGGTGACCAGATAGAGGTGTATAAGATGATGATGGGCATTAATTGTGTGGATAGTCAGAGGCTTTCTCCCAGGGCTAACTTGAGGGGGCTTAGTTTTAAGGTGCTTGGAAGTAGGTGCAGAGAGGATGTCAGAGGTAAATTTTTCACACAGAGAGTGGTGGGTGTGTGGAACGCACTGCCGGTAGCAGTGGTGGAAGCAGGTACAATAGGGTCTTTTAGGAGACTTTTAGATAGGTACATGGAGCTTAGAAAAATAGAGGGCTATATGGTAGGGAAATTCTAGGCAGAATTACATGGTTGGCATAACACTGTGGGCTGAAGGGCCTGTAATGTGCTGCAGATGTCTATGTTCTATGAGACTAGAACTAGAGGTCATAGGTTAAGGGTGAAAGGCAAAATGTTTAAAGGGAACATGAGGAGGTAACACCTTCACTCGGCTGGTGGTGATAGTGCCAGCACTAATTTGGTAAGTACCTGGATGGGAGGGGTATTAAGGGCCGTGGTCTGGGTGCAGGCTGATGAGGCCAGCCAGAATAACAGCTCAGCATGGATCTGATGAGCCCAAGGGTCTGTTTTTGCTCTGTGACTAGGATCAGTGTCCGCACAGCTTTGTCTGTGAGTCACCAGAGCAGCAGCATTGGAAACAGTGTGGAGAACAGCAACAGTGACCAAAACTCACAATGGCTCCTCCATGTCCTGTCACCTGTCTGCCCCAAGAGGTAAGTAGGTGGCTGTACTTGTTGCCAACAGCTGCCTGAGTTCTGCTACATCCCCATTGCTGTCGAGGAGCATCCGGCCGGAGGTAGCCCCATTCCATATTCCAGTCCTGTACCAGCCTGCACACACCTCACTTCAAACATTTCTCCTCATCTTCCACTGCCCCTTTCTTCCCTCACGTTGATCTAATGTCCTGTTCAACTCATCTCACTCATCCCCATGGACTCTGGCCATGTTCCTCCTGTGTTTCTCATGGCCGTCAGTGGCTATATTTAAAGCGGATGTTGATAGGTTTTTTCTATTAGTAAAGATCTCAAGGTTCTGGGGAGAAGGCAGGAGAATGGGGATGAGGGGTAAATTAAATCAACCAATGGAATGGTGGTGTGGACCTGATGGACTGAATGGCCTAACTCTGCTCATGTCTTACTGTCTTACAGTCTGTTTTGAGGGAAGTCGAGATCTCAGGGGTTAGATGAAAGTAGATCAGTAGATGTTGTCTGTATGGAATTTATTAAGGCCTTTGACTAGGTCCCACATGACAGGCTGATTTGAAAGATTTGGACACATGGGATGCAGGGAAAGCTAGTGAGGTGGAGTCAGAATTGGCTCAAAGATAGGAAGCTGATGGTGAGGATCACCTAAAACTTTGATTCTTCAACTAAAGGCCACGTAATTGAATATATTTAAAGTGGAGGTTGATTATGTTCTTGGTTAGTAAGGGTGTCAGAGGTTATGGGGAGAAGGCAGAAGAATGGAGTTGAGAGCCATGGTCAAATGGTGGAGCAGCTTTATTTGTCATATATACATCAAAACATACAATGGAATGTCTTGATTGTGTCAGTGTCCAACATAGTGCAAGGAGGAACTAGGAGCAAGAGTCGCCATGCTTCCAGCGACAATATAGCATGCCCACAACTTACTATGTATGCATGTTTTGATGTACATGGGCTAAATAAATCTGAATGTCAAACTGAATCTGAATCTAATCTGTACATCTTTGGAACAAAGGAGGAAACTCAAGGAACCCACACGGTTACAAACTCCTTACAGACAGCAGTAGAGATTGAACACCAATTGCTGGCACTGTAAAGTGATACCTTAACTGCTATGCTACTGTGCTGCCCTGAATTGGATGTTGATGTTGTTGTAATATCATCACCCAGTTAACACTGGTCTGTATTTACTCCAGAGCACCATGCACAGTTGGACTGGGATACTTGTAAGTTGATCTCCTTGTTTTTGCCCAGTCTATAACACTGGTGATGTGTTAAGATATTACTGTACACACAGAAACAGAATCCTGTCATTCTGAATATCATCTTCTCCAGTGTGACCCATACCAACGTCAATGATGTGTGTTGCTTTTCTTCAAATCCTCACCAATTAATTATAATAAAAAGGTTGCAATGACTCAACACGTTGTCATCAGTAAAATTCCAGATTGAATTATCTCCAGATAACGGCAGCTGATTTCTGCTGATAAATTCCAGGGGTGGGTGGAATGACTCTAAAACATGAAGAAATTGAAAAGGACAAAAGGCAAACTGAACATCTGGGAAATCTGTGTAATATTCAGCTTTTTATAGATCGCTTCACACTGAGCAAAACAGAGTCTGCAGAAAGATAGTGCCAGTTAAGGTCATGCCTATGTTCAGCTAAAGGGTGTGTTCAATTCTGGAATTTTAATCTAAGTGTTCTTTCAGAAGACAGGATTGAGGCACAAAACTTGTGGCTTCACGATCGCTTTATTAAGAGCTGATAGAAAGGAAAGTTGAACAGACAGTGATAGAGGTCTACTATGCACTGGGCACTGAGTGTACTTCCATTCCAAGGAGTGCTTTTTTAATTGTGTGTTTGCTTTTTTTGGGATATGGACATCACGTGAAGGCCAACCTGTATTTCCCTTCAAATGGTAGAGCACACTTGATAGGCTGAACGGTCTAATTCTGCTCTTATGTCTTGTGGTCTTATGGTATCACCATTCCTCAGTGCACCAGTGCAGTGGTCCCTGAGTACTGTCCTAAAAATAGTGACGCTCACTGACACTGCCTCACTCCTCAGAATGATGCCTCTAACTAGGCTCTGGAGGTTGGAGGTCCCGTGTCTGACCCAGGGACTGCCAGTCTGTGAGTCTAAGTCCAAGAACTGGAGAACTGGAGGCTTGGAGGCAGCCTGATTGTATGTGAGAGTTCTTCTTGTTCTGCTGTTTAGATTTGTCTCTGTGGTTCTGCTGAACATTGTGGGCATACTATGTTGGTGCTGGAATGTGTGGCAACACCAGCAGACTGCCCGCAGCGCACCCTTGGGTTATGTTGGTTGTTAAAGCAAACGACACATTTCACTCTATGTTTCAATGTACACATGACAAATACATTAATCTGAATCTGAATCTGCAGCTCCAACAACTACAGGAGAATAAAGCTGAGATCAGTGTGAATGGGCCATTGATAGCAGGGACAGAGTTGATGGGCTGAGGCCCTGTTTCAATGCTGTACCTCTCTTGGCCTCTCTGTGCTCAATATCATGGGGAATAAAAGGCCTGCTCATTGATTTTTTACAAAACTACAAAGGTTTATTCACTCACATGATATACAAAATACAAACATGAGGGACTTACAAGACTATTAATAATTTCAAATTAAAATATGGTTATTAAAGTCTATAAAACACTCAATTCTCTGTGGGAGAGGGGCCACCATTCCTAGAAACCCCCCACTCTACCCGTCATGACCACACGCTCGCTCTTTAAGGACACTTGGGCATGAATGTAACCCCAGAAGAAGGGGCAGGCAGTCGGCTTGGCCAGAACCCTTGTCTGCTCGCCACCTGAACCCATGAAGGGCCATCTTGGCCAGACCCAGGAGGAAGCCAACTAGTAGATTCCCCAAGCGACCCAAACATCACCTCCCCCTCTGTGTTACTCCATGACACTCCATTTATCAACCCAATTACTCACTTCACTGCCACAAGTGCACAGTGTGTACCGTTTACAAAGTGCACCGACATCTCCTCCCAAACACCACCTCTGCCACCAAGAAGGGGAAGGGTGTACTTGGTAAGTGGGAGGCCTTCGAAAGTGAAATTTTGAGAGTACAAACCTTGCATAATCCTATCAGAATAAAAGGTAAAGATAAGAAGTGTAGGGAACGTTGTTTTTAAGAGATATTGAAACCCTGGTTAAGTAAAAAAAGGAGGTACCAAGCAGGTATAGCCAGGTAGGAACAAATGAAGTGTTTATGGAGTACACCAAACGCAAACGAACACTTAAGAAATCAGGAGGACTAAAAGAAGGCATGAAGTTGCCCTAGTGAATTATTAAGGACCTCCAGCACCCAGGACATGCCCTTTTCTCACTGTTACCATCAAGTAGGAGGTATAGAATCCTGAAGGTACACACTCAGCAATTCAGGAACAGCTTCGTCCCCTCTGCCATCCGATTCCTGAATGGACATTGAATCTTCGACACTACCTCATTTTTAAAAAATACACACAATTTCTGTTTTTGCACATTTTAAAATCTATTCAATAAGTAATTTATTTATTTATTATTTTATTTTTTTTTCTCTGTCTCTGCTAGATTATGTATCGTATTGAACTGCTGCTGCTAAGTTAACAAATTTCTCGTCACATACCGGTAATAATAAACCTGATTCTGATTCTGAACAAGGTGAAGGAGAATCCAAAGGGATTCTAGAGTTATGTTAAAAGCAAAAGGAATTCAAGTGACAAAATTAGTCCTCCGGAAGATCAGAATGGTATTTTATGTGTGGAGTCATAAGAGCTGAGGGAGATCTTGATTTTTTTTGCATCAGGAGATGGGCACAGAGTCTATAGATGTGAGGCAGAGGGGCATCAACTTCATGGACCCTATACAGATAGCAGAGAAGATGTTTGCTGTCCTGAGGTATGGATAAACCCCCTGGGTGTGACAAGGTCCCTACAGGAGGCAAGTGCAAACATTGTTGGGGCCCTAGCAGAGAAATTTAAATCATTCTTAGGGAAAGGAGAGATACCAAAGGATTGGAAGATGGCCAGTGTTGTTCCGCTGTTTAAGAAAGGCTCTAAACAGAAACCAGGGAATTACAGGCTGGTGAATCTGACATCAGCTGTGGGAAAGTTATTGGAAAATATTCTAAGGTGCCGGATATATAAGCATTTGGATTGACATGGACTGAGTAAGGACAGTCAGCATAGTTTGTGCATGGTAGGTCATATCTAATGTATAAGACATTGGTGAGGCCTAATTTGGCGAAATGTGTGCAGTTTTGGTCACCTACCTACAGGAAAGATGTAAACAAGTTTGAAAGAATACAGTGAAAATTTACAAGGATATTGCCAGGTTTGGAGGTCTTGAGTTATAAGGAAAGATTGAATAGGTTAGGACTGTATTCTTCAGAATGTAGAAGATTGAGAGGAGATTTGATAGACGTACTGTATACAAAAATATGAGGAGAAGAGATAAGGTGAACACAAGCAGGCTTTTTCCATTAAGATTGGGTGGGACTACAATGAGAGATCATGTGTTAAGGGTGAAAGGTGAAAAGTTTAAGGGGAACATGAGAGGAAAGTTCTTCACTCGGAGCTCATGAGGGTGTGAAATGAGCTGCCAGCACAGGTGGTACATGTGAGCTCGATTTCAATGTTTGAGAGAAGTTTGGAGAGGTACATGGATGGCAGGAGTATGGATGGCTATGGTTCTGGTGCAGGTCGATGGGAGTAGGCAGTTTAATGATTTTGGCATGGACTAGATGGGCTGAAGGGCCTGTTTCTGTGCTGTACTTCTCTGACTTAATGGCAGCAAGTCCTTGAGAATCCTGGCAAGCTCCCCTGCACACCATCCTGACGTGAAATAGATTCTAGCTCCTACTCTGTCCCGAGATCTGAATCATGGAAATGCCTCTCCCATGCACGGTGGGAGCACCTTAACCCACCAGACTGAGTACTTTACAGCCACCCTCACAAGTACAATTGGTTATGGAGTCTTACTGCACGGAACCAGGACCTCAGCTCATCTTACAAATGAGAGAATCTGCAGACGCTGAAAATCTGAGCAATACACACAAAATGCTGGAGGAACTCAGCAGCTAGGCAGCATCTGTGGAAAAATGTACAGTCACCGTTTTGGCCTGAACCCTTCGGCAGGAATGGAAATAAAAAAAACTCAGGAGTAGATTTGAAAAGTGGGAGGAGGGGGAAGAGAAACGCCAGGTGATAGGTGGAACTCGAAGAGGCAGAGATGAAGCAAACATCTAGGAAATTGACTGGTGAAAGAGACAGAAGGCCATGGAAGAAAGAAGAAAGGGGGAAGGAGCACCAAAGGGAGGTGGTGGGTGGGCAAGGAAATAGCATGAGAGAGGGACAAGGGGATGGGAAATGGTGAGGGGGGAGGTATTACTGGAAGTCTGAGAAATCGATGTCCATACCATCAGGTTGGAGGCTACCCAAACAGAATTTAAAAATGTTGTTCCTCCAACCTTAGTGTGGCCTTATCCCAACAGTGGAGGAGACCATGGATGGACATATCGGAACAGGAATGGGAAGTGGAATTAAAATGAGTGGCCACTGGGAGATTCCACCTGTTCTGGCGGATGGAGCGTAGATGCTCAGCCAAGCGGTTTCCCAATCTACGTCGGGTCTCACTGATATACAGGAGGCCACACCAGGAGCATTGGACGCAATATATGATGCCAACAGACTCACGGGTGAAATGTTGCCTCACCTGGAAGAACAGTTTGGGCCCCTGAATGGTAGTGAGGGAGAAGGTGTAGGGGTAGGTGAAGCACTTGTTCACGTGCAAGGGTAAGTGCAGGAGGGAGGTCAGTGGGGAGGAACAAATGGACAAGGGGGTCACGTAGGGAATGATCCCTGTGGAAAGCAGAAAGTGGTTGAGAGGGAAAGATGTGTTTGGTGGTGGGATCCAGTTGGAGGTGGCGGAAATTTCAGAGAATTATGTGCTGGATGCAGAGGCCAACCCCTTCTCTCAATTCTTCCGTCTCCACGGAGCATCTGCTCTCAGGATGAGGCTTTTCATTCTAGAATGAAGGCGATGTCCTCCTTTTTCAAAGAAAGGGGCTTCCCTTCCTCCACCATCGGCACTGCCCTCAACTGCATCTCTTCCATTTCACACATGTCTGCTCTTACTCCATTGTCCTGCCATGCTATGAAGGACAGGGTTCCTCTTGTCCTCGCCCACCACCCCACCAGCCTCCTCATCCAGCAGAAAGCAGGAAGTGGGGGTGAGCGGGGAAAGGAAAGATGTACTTGGTGGTGGGATCCTGTTGGAGTTGGCGCAAGTTTCGGAGAATTATGTGCTAGATGCGGAGGCTGATGGGGTGAGGTGAGGCCAAGAGGAATCCTCTGGCTGGTAGGATGGCGGGTGTATGGGGTAAGAGCAGACATGTGTGAAATGGAAGAGATGCAGTTGAGGACAGTGTTGATGGTGGAGGAAGAGAAGCCCCTTTCTTTGAAGGAGGAGGACATCTCCTTTGATCTAAAATGAAAAGCCTCATCCTGAGAGCAGGTGCGGTGGACACAGAGGAACTGAGAGAAGAGGATGGCAATTTTACAGTAACAGGGTGGGAAGAGATACTGTCCAGGTAGCCATGAGAGTCTGTGGGTTTATAAAAGACATCAGTGTGTACTGCGTATGTTATTCAAAATGGCTTCTTTATTTGTTAAAAGTAAAACTGCTTCTTTGTTATGCTAACTTGTGAGAGAGTGTTGTCTTGCAGAGCATTCTCGAAGCTTCTCGCAGCCTGTTTAGGTTTAGAATTGCTGATAACTGGGATTAACCAGTGGGGTTGGATGTTATTTTTTTTCTTGTGGGTCTGGGTGCTGGGATTTCGCGGTCTTTTTGGAGAGTCGGGGTGAAGTCGCCGAAGAAGGTGGGCGAGTGCCCCACTGCTCGGTTGACCTCTGCAGGTGGTCCCAGGTGGGAGGTCGTGGAGGTCGGAGGAGAGCGACGAGGGGTCGAATGGTTCGATGGTTGAGCTCCAACGATGTGCACTAAACTGACTGAAGTTTTGCCTTTTTCTTTATTTTCTTTTCCTTCATATATACTGTATCGTTAGTAATCACTTAATTCTAGTAAAATCCTTAAAGTATATTCTATAACTGTATCTGGTGTGAGCTTGATATTGTGCATGTGACGCTGCGTTAACTTGTTTTCCACAGCATCTGCGTATACGGGAGGCGGGGTTGGCGAGTGGCTGGAAATTTCCTCCAGACATATACCAGCCTGTCGCGTAAGTGTTACAAGTGCATAAGCTGTCTCCAAAGATAGAGACAGTGAGATCAAGAAAGGTCATTCTGTCTCGTTGTTACCAACTGGGAGGAGTACAGGAGCCTGAAGACCCACACTCAATGATTTAGGAACAGCTTCTTCCCTTCCACCGTCAGCTTTCTGAACAGACAATGAATCCTGATCACTACCTCTGTATTTTTGCTCTTTGTTTGCTTTGTTTATTTTTTAAAAATTCTTATTCTAACTTATACTAATCTCTTTAACATACTGCGCTGTACTGCCACCACAGAACAGCACATTTCCTGACATATTCTGATTTGATTCTGCCTCTGACCTTGATAATTTTCTACACCTTTACAGGGTCAATGAATGTGAATAAATGCTGGTTTTACCAAGAGTACCCTGATCACAACAGAAACTTCCAATTAAACTCAGGAAATGGGCTGGGTACCGTTGAGGAGGGTGTTTTGATGCTGTCGGCAGCTCTTGTGGGTTCAGGAGTGGCCATTTCCTGAAATCCGCCAAAACAAGCTACAACATTTGATTCAATTTTTTATTAAAATCATTGTGTTTATTTCTCATTGAATTTCAAAAGCAGTCAGATCGTGGGGAAAATATTAAATTTACAATATCTGCACGAAAATTCTGCAGTGACCTCAAAGTATCGATCTGGTTGAAAAGTTGCAATCTCAGATGATCAAATATTCTGTTGCTGGCAGATTTCACCGAATATTTAATGAATCAGGTTTGTTATGTTGCATTGACTGGGTTCTGATTAGACCAGGGGCTGTGCCAGCTCTCAATATCACCTCATCGGCTTCTGTCAACACAAAGCCTTTGCACTAAAAACCATGCTACACATTGAATTACTGCTCATTAAAGCGACATTGTGTGTCTTTCAAATTGTTACTCAGGTTCAGAGTTGGTCAGTCCAGGTTTACACATTATCAGAAAAATTAATCACAGGAAGAAGCTAGTGTTAAAAAAGCATTCATTAGATACAATGCTGCTTACGCATCAAAGACATTTGTTCTTCTTTAATTGCCATTATGGGTCCAATTTTAAAAGACATTGCTGGCTAATAACAGTGTCCCTGTTACCATGTTAATCATTACATTGCTCCCTGAGATTTCTAGTGAAGAATTATGTTGCAGACAAGTCACTGATAAGTGGACCTTGCCAGTTCAAGTCAAAGTCAACTGATTATCAAAGTAATAAGTCAAATTACTTTGATTATTGTCAAAGTATCTTGAGATTCATTTGCAACACACAGAAAATGCTGGAGGAACTGATGCACCATCAATAACTCACTCTGAGACGTAAGGTGAAATATCGGCTTTTATTGACTGAAGAAGGAACCAGCAGTGAGTGACCATCATATTACATCCTGGAGAATGAGGCAGAGGATCAGACCTCGATCGCCTTTATACAGGGGCCTGTGGGACGAGCCACAGGAGCAGTCAGAGGGGGCATGTCCAGACAGGCACATAGTTCACCACAGGAACTCAGCAGGTTGGGTAGCATCTAAGGAGCGGAATGAACAGATAAAGTTTTGGACAGTCCTGATGAAGGGTCCCAGCCTGAAATACCAACGGTTTATTCACTTCTATAGATGCTGTCCGACCTGCTGAGTTCCTCCAGCATTTTGTATTCTGTATATTGTGGACATGCATGTTGTGTGTTGTATTTTGTTGCATTTTGTATTCTGTATATTGTGGGCATGCATGTTGTGTGTTGTATTTTGTTGCATTTTGTATTCTGTATATTGTGGACATGCATGTTGTGTGTTGTATTTTGTTGTATTTTGTATTCTGTATATTGTGGATATACATGTTGTGGACATACATGTTGTGGACATGCATGTTGTGGACATGTATGTTGTGGACATGTATGTTGTGGACTTGTATGTTGTGGACTTGTATGTTGTGGACATGCATGTTGTGGACATGCATATTGTGGACATGCATGTTGTGTGTTGTATTTTGTTGTGCTGAACGTGTGGCAACACTTGTCCCCAGCACATCCTGAAATTCTGCTGCTGATGTAAACAATGTGTTTCACTGTACATTTCCATGTGCAAGTGACTCATGAAGCTGAGTCTGCTCTGACTTACCTTATGTCAATGGCCCTTCTGCCGGTGTTAGGCCCTGTCCTACTGATCCAATGACATGTTCTGAGGGTCCGATGACCCTTCAACCTTCTCCAAAATCAGTCTAACCATTCCCTCCCACACAGTCCTCCATTTTTCTATCATCCATGTGCCTATCTAAGATTCTCTTAAATGTCCCTGATGTATCTGCCTCTACCACCACCCCGGCAGCATGTTCCACACACCCACCACTCTGTGTGTAAAAACCCAGTTGTGACATCCTCCTATACTTTCCTCCAATCACCTTAAAATCACCTCCCCTCGTATTAGCTTTTTCCACACTGGGAAAAAGTTTCTGGCAGTCCTCTCGATCTATGTCCCTTATCACCAGTCACCTCTCATCCTCCTTCTTTTCAAAGAGAAAAGCTCTAACTCACTCAATCTATCCTCATAAAACATTTTCTCTAATCTAAATCTCCTCTGCACCTTCTGTAAAGTTTCCACATCCAGAACTGAACACAATATGCTAAGTGTGGTCTAATCAGAATTTTATAGAACTACAACATTAACTCTTGGCTCTTGAACTAAAGCCCCTACTAATGAAGGTCAACACACCATACGCCATCGTAACCATCTTAACAACTTCGATGGCAACTATGAGGGATCTATGGACCTGAACCCCAAGATCCCTCTGCTCCTCCACACTGTCGAGAATCCTGTCATTAACCCTGTATTCTTCCTTCAAACTCAACATTCCAAAGTGAATCACTTCACAGTTTTCCAGTTTGAAGTCCACCTGCCAATTCTCAGCCCAGCTTTTCACCCTGTCAATGTTGCTTTGTAACCTATGGACACCTTCTCACTAGTCACAACTCCACCAACCTTCTGTCATCTGCAAACTTACTAACTTGTGGAACACAGTTGATGGGCTCAATGGCCTAATTCTGCTCCTGTGTCTTATGGTTTAACACACTCTTCCTCTTCTTCATCCAAGTCATTTATAAAAATAATGTTGAGAAATTTGTTTTGTGGAAGTGCAATACAAAATAAAAATGACTAGACTTACCAAAACACAAAAGGTTTTGGACCACATGCTGGTCTGGTAAATAAGATTAGTACTGAGAGGTACTTACAGATTCACAATTCAAGATAGTTTATTGTCATTTTTTAGTACACAAGGATAAAGCAAAACAAAATGATTGTTACTCCAGATCCAATGCAGCATAAGATAAACACAAGAAGCATAAAGAACAAGATAAAAAAGATAAAATACAATAGACAATAGGTGCAGGAGTAGGCCATTCGGACCTTCGAACCAGCACCACCATTCAATGTGTTCATGGCTGATCATTCACAATCAGTACCCCATTCCTGCCTTCTCCCCATATCCCTTGACTCCGCTATCTTTCTAACTCTTTCTTGAAAGCATCCACAGAATTGGCCTCCACTGCCTTCTGAGGTAGAGCATTCCATAGATCCACAAATCTCTGGGTTAAAAAGTTTTTCCTGAACTCCGTTCTAAATAGCCTACTCCTTATTCTTAAACTGTGGCCTCTGCTTCTGGACTCCCCCAACATCTGGAACATGTTTCCTGCCTCTAGTGTGTCCAATCCCTTAATAATCTTATATGTTTCAATCAGATCCCCTAAATTCCAGTGTATACAAGCCCAGTCGCTTCAATCTTTCAACATATGACAGTCCCGCCATTCCGGGAATTAAGGTCGTGAACCTACACTGCACTCCCTCAATAGCGAGAATGTCCTTCCTCAAATTTGGAGACCAAAACTGAACACAATACTCTAGGTGTGGTCTCACCAGGGCCCTGTACAACTGCAGAAGGACCTCTTTGCTCCTATACTCAACTCCCCTTGTTATGAAGGCCAACATGCCATTAGCTTTCTTCACTGCCTGCTGTACCTGCATGCTTACTTTCATTGACTGATGTACAAGAACACCTAGATCTCGTTGTACTTCCCCTTTTCCTAACTTGACACCATTCAGATAGTAATCTGCCTTCCTGTTCTTGTCACCAAAGTGGATAACCTCACATTTATCCACATTAAACTGCAGCTGCCCACTCACCCAACCTGTCCAAGTCACCCTGCATTCTCCTAACATCCTCCTCATATTTCACACTACTACCCAGCTTTGTGTCATCTGCAAATTTGCTAATGTTACTTTTAATCACTTCATCTAAATCATTAATGTATATTGTAAATAGCTGCGGTCCCAGCACCGAACCTTGCGGTACACCACTAGTCACTGTCTGCCATTCTGAAAAGGACCCATTAATCCCTACTCTTTGTTTCCTGTCTGCCAACCAATTTTCTATCCATGTACCCTACCCCCAATACCATGTGCTTTCATTTTGCCCACTAATCTCCTACGTGGGACCTTATCAAAGGCTTTCTGAAAAAAATGCAATAACTATAAACATAAAAACTATCTTATGAAACAAAATGTACAATAACTGTTATATACAGTACATAGACTGCTGTATTTACATAGAAAACCACTCAACGTATCACCGGCACAAGCCTACCCGTCATCACAACAGAGAGCTGCCGAAAAAGGGCCGGTAACATCACGAAGGATCCCATCCACCCTATTCACGGACTGTTTATCTCAGTCCTATCAGGGAGGAGGCTACAGAGCATCCACGCCAGGACCCTCACTCAAAAATAGTAACTTCCCCCAAGCAGTATGGCTAACCAACACTTCCACCCACTAACCCATCCCTCCACATCCACACCCACCACTACTTTATCATCTCCTGTCAGTCACCTTATGTACAGACTCTACTGTACCTAGTGTCACTTTATGGACATATAACCAATCTATGTATATAAGCTGTACGTATTTATATTTATTGTGCTTTCTTATTATTGTGTTCTTTATGCTTATTGTGTTGTTTTTGCTACATTAGATCTGGAGTAACAATTATTTCATTCTCCTTTACACTGTGTACAGGAAAAGACATTAAACAATCTTAAATCTTGATCTTGGATCTCTTATGTACATAAAATGACACGTGGATGTAGTGGTGGTGGTGGGAGTGGATTAACGGGTAACCCACAACAATAACCACAATTAAAAACATAATGAATACAAATACAAAAGCAAAAGCAATCCTATAAAAGCAATGATGGTTGTCATAGACACGATGGGGCAAATGGCCTTTTTTTTGTTGTCTAATCATATGATTCTAATATTTGGTTAAATTGCATTTTGAATTATTCTTGTTTTTAATTACTTAGAGATAAAGTGCAGAAGCTTCTGGCCCAACGAGCCGTACTGCCCAATAATCACTGATTTAACCCTAGCCAAATGACAGGACAATTTACAATGACTAATTAACCAACTTACTGGTACGTCTTTGGACTGTGGGAGGAAACCAGAGCACCCGGAGGAAATCTATGGGCATACGGGGAGGACGGACCCATTGAGGTATCGGTGCAAATGTCTTTTAAGTGTTACTAATGTAGCTGCCTCAAGCACCTCCCTCGGCAGCTTGCTGCATATGTGGACTGTCACGCGCTCACAGGAAGAATGCAAAAACTTTCCAACATTGAACTCTGAGCTCAGACACCCGAGCCGTGATTGCATCGTGCTAACTGATGTGCCATTCTGCCACCCCCTTCTCATTCTGTGGTCTAGATACCGGCTTATGGCAAAGAAAGCATGTGATCAACTTCAGAGAGACATAAACGCAGGCATCAAATGTTGGCTCCGAATCTTTAAATCCTCAAGGAACCAGAAACCACAGTTATATCACAGAAATATCTCTCAGTGTCATTCAGAATCTGCACATTTATTGCCTGCTCTTCAAATCAATTCCCATGATGGAAGCGAACAAGCAACTAGTCCTGAATCACCGAGATAGCTTCAAACTAATAAAAGCCACACAAATCACACTCTCCGGGAAACTTAGCAAAGGGCAATGCAAATCATGGTCACAGACAGGTCACAGCGGAATAGAACAGGCACTTCAGTGATTGTAGCAGGCCATTCGGAGATTGACGATCTGTACCGTAAATGTAAGGTCCACGGCTTGTAAACCAGACTCAGAGTGATTGCAGAGGTGCACTTGTGTCAAGTACACAACACGCCCATCCACTCCAGAGCTTCATCCACTCTCCTCCAGGTGAACAAGAGGAGGGGGAGCAGAAGGGGGAGAAGGAACAGGAGGACTCAATGAGAGGGAGGCAGAGGAAGGGAAGAAGAAGGAGTAGGACAGGAGGAGGGGAGGAAAAGGGGTGGAGGGGGGTGGATGAGGAAGAAAAGGGGAGGAGGAGGGAGAGGAGATTTAGGAGGAGGGGAGGTGGGTGAAAAGGGGAGGAGTGGGAAGAAGGGAAGGAGGATGGGGGAGTGGGAGGAGGAGGAGTGGGAGGGTGAGTAGGAAGGGAGAGGAGAAGGGGACAATGAGGAGGAGGAAGAGAATGACGATGAGAATCAGGGAAGGAGGAGGAAGAGGGGAGGGAGGTGGAGGAGAGCAGCATGATGACAAGGAGGATTAGGAGGAGTAGGTGGAGGAGGTGGCCGAAAAGGGAGGGGGAGGGGCAGGAAGGAGGGTCAGGAGGAGGAGGAGAAGAGAAAAGGGGGAATGAGGAGGAGGGCTGGGGCAGAGGAGGAGGAATGGGGAGGGAAAGGAAGAAGTGCAGGAAAAGGGGAGGGGTGTGGGAGGAGGAGGGGATGAGAATAAAGAGGGGAAAGAGGAGGAAGAGTGGGAGGTAAAGGAGGAAGAGAAGGGGTGGAGGAGGGGAGAAGGAGTGGGAGGGGAGTAGGTGGGGGTAAGGAGGCGGAGAAGAGGAGAATGAAGAGGAGGAAGAGAATGAGGAGGAGAGGAGGTGGAGAAGGGGAGGGGATGAGAAGGAAGACAAGAATGGGAAGAAGGGGGTGAAGGAGTGGTAGAGGAGGTGGAGGAGTGGGGAGGAGGAGGGGAGGTGGGTGAGAAAGAGGAGGGGAGTAGGAGGAGGAAGGGAATGAGGAGAAGGAGAAGGAGGATGAGAGGGAGTGGGAGGTGAGTAGGAGGGGAAAGGAGGAGGGGGAAGATGAGGAGGAGGAAGAGAATAAGGAGGAGAATCAGGGGAGGAGGAAGAGGGAGGTGGGTCAGGAGTAGGCGGAGTAGGAGGAAGGGAGGAGTGGGAAGGAGGGGGGAGGAAGGGAGGGGCAGGAAGGAGGGGAGTGAGGGAAGAGGATGAGGAGGAAGAGGGAGGTGGGTCAAGAGTAGGCGGAGTAGGAGGAAGGGAGGGGTGGGGAGGAGAGGGGAGGAAGGAGGGGAGTGAGGGAAGAGGATGAGGAGGAATGGGAAGAGGGCAAAGAGTAGGTGCAGGAAGGGGGAGGGGAGGAGAAGGTGTGGGAGGAGCAGGAGGGGAGAAGAGGAGGAGGAGGGAAGAAGAGGAGGAGGATGAGAATGAGGAGGGGAAAGAGGAGCAAGAGTGGGAGATCGAGGAGGAGAAGAGGTGGGGAGGGGAGATGGGGAGGGGAGAAGGAGGAGGAGCTGGAGAAGGAGGGGAGGGGAGGTCAGGAGGGAAGGAAGGGAAATAGGAATGGGTCATGGAGGAAGGTGAGGGGAGGAAAGGAGGGGAGGATGAGATGGGGTGGAGGAGGATGAGAAGGTGGGGAGGGGGAGAAGGTGGAGGAGGAGTCGGTGAGGAGGGAGAGAAGGAGGAGGTGGAAAAGGCAGGGATCAGGAGGATGAGGAGGAGAGGATGGGAGGATGAGGGGAGTAGTATCAGAACTGTGGGAGCACGTTTCTCAGGAGGTCTGTGAGATTTGGAGGAGGAGGCTTACCCCATTATCCCAAGGGTAATCAGGCATAGTGATAAATGCTGTCCTCGCCAGTAACTCATGGATCCAAGGACTGAATCTTTGACTAGAAAGTCTGAAGTAGAAGAGAAACCCTGACTAAAAAGTGCTCATCAATAGGTGTCCACCAAGAGGTCTTCCATTCTCCACCACAGCCTCTTCCCTCTCTCTACTCCACACTAACATCTTCTGCCTACAGTTTACTGAAAAGGAAATACCAAACAAGCCCAGGAATTTAGCAAAGGTCAGATTTCCCAGCACGCAGGCACTGCTGTGAAGCCTTGTGTGGGCCTCTGGGTCTCCAGTGAAGAGGAACGTTATGACTTCCATGAACGACTGCTCAGAAGGCTATTGTTCCTGCTGCTGAGCGTCCTGCTATGGCACCGAGTGGCATGGTAGCATAGTGGCTGGCATAACGTTTTGTAGCAGCAACGTCCCAGGCTCAATTCCAGCTGCTGGTCATAAGGAGTTTGTACATTCTCCCCATGTCTACGTGGATTTCCTTCAGGTGGTTGAGTTACTCCCCACAAAGACATATGGTTAGGGTTAGTGAGTTGTGGGCATCCTAAGTTGGAGCTGGAAGAGTGGCAACGTTTGCAGGCTACCCCAGCAGATCCTCAGAGTGTGTTGCTTGTTGGTGCAAACAATGTACTTCACTGTATGTTTTGATGCTTTAATGTACATGTGACAAATAAAGCCAATCTTTGTCTTTATATACCTAAGACCTCAAGGTTTGAACTTCTGACCACAAGCTCTCTGCTAACAACATGCGCCTGGCCCAGCTGACAGTGGTCTCCTTCACTTGTCCATGGAGGCAGAGCTGGTCATTAGGTCATAGTAATCTTCCCATAACACCCTCCTGACACGGGGGTGGGGGGAGAAGAGAAATTGCCTTTCAACTCGCTAGAGAGCATAGGTCATCAACTTTTTTGCTGCTGATGTTTCTGTAGCAGGCAATTTCTTTTTTACGAGGTTGAGTTGCTAGCTCAACACTCAACCCAGCACAGATGGAAAGCGTGCACGGGAGCCGGCTGGATTCGAACTTCTGCCCCAAAGTCCAGCACTGATGGCACTACGCCACCAGCTGGCTTCTGACACAAGGTTTCAACCCAAAACATTGACATCAAAACTGCTCAACACCCTCCAGCAGATTGTAGCGTCTGCAATCTCTTGTGTCACTTTTCTGATCAGCTGTTGAAGTCATTGTTCTCTTGAGCAAGGCATCCCAGCAGTTGAGAACCAGAAGAGGATCGATGGACCGAAGTTCCATCCAGAAAGCAGTGGTTCCAGCGATCACACCATTGCCTTTGTCAGAATTGTGAGTCAAACAGCAAGGAAACATCAAGTCCAAGCTGACCATACAGCACCCATTCAGACTAAACTAGGGTCACCCTCTCTACCCACAGATACACTACAGTAGGTTAGCAGTTAGTGCGATGCTATTACAACTCAGGGCTTCGGAGTTTAGAGTTCAATTCCAGCATCCACTGTGTGTTCATTCCCATGAGCGCTTGGGCGTTTTCCAGGTGCTCCGGTTTCCTACCACAGTTCAAAGAGCTACCAGTCAGAGGGTTAATTGGTCATTGTAAATTATCAAGTGATTAGGCTAGGGCTAAATTGGTGGGTTGCTGGCCACAGCCTCCTCTTCCAAGCTCCAGATTCCAGGAGCTTGCACAACAGAAAGCTGAGGAGATGGACCTTGGCCTCTTGATGTCAAGTAATTGTTCCACTTTTAATTACATCATCAGCACCCATCCTGCATTTGCCTCATCAGCACCCATCCTGTCCTTGCCCCAACCTGCGGCTTGTGGCTGCCTTCAAACAGCAGGGAGAGCGAACCAATCTTCTGGCTGTGCTAGTCCCTTAGTACAATGACCCTGGGGGTAGTGAGGGTCGTTACCCAAAGGAGATTGTTGGTCTCCATGGGAACAGCCTCATTCATCTGAGAGAGGGTTCGGGTCACTGTACCAGCCAAAAGAGCTGATTCATTGCAGGCACATTCTGAGACCATTTTTAAACAACATTTCTCAGTCTAAATACTCAACTTCTCAAGTGAATCTCTCCCAGCTACTGAGAATATTTACATGGAGCACAGCCACAGGAAAGCACCATCCATCATCAAGGACTCCCATCATCCAAGCCATGCTCTCTTCTCACTAATAGCATCAGGCAGGAGGTACATCACCAGGCTCAGGAACAATTATTACCCCTCAACCATCAGGCTCCTGAACCTGACAACTCTGAACTGACCCACAAACTACAGACTTCCCTTCAAGGATCCCACAACTCATGTTCTCAGTATTATTTACCATTTTCACAATTTGCCTTTTTTTGCACGTGGGTTGTTTGTCAGTCTTTGTTATCCATCTGTCTTTATCTGTTGTTTTTTGTAAAATTCTATTGTATTTCTTTTTCCCTGTAAACGCCTGTAAGGAAATTAGTTTGAAGGTAATATACAGTAACACATACAATCCTTGAGAATAAATGTCCTTAGACCGTATAATGAGGGTGAGCCCAGAGATCTCTGTAAACCATTTGGGACATTTAAAAGCCTGTCCTGAGGGAATGTTGCAATGTGAGAGGGGCAATACTAGAAGAGCAGTGGACTCTAGAAGGGGTGGAACTGAGAGAGATCTGGACTGTGGAAGGGAGGGAACTGAGGGAGAACTGGACTGTGGAAGGGAGGGAACTGAGAGAGATCTGGACTGTGGAAGGGAGGGAACTGAGAGAGATCTGGACTGTGGAAGGGAGGGAACTGAGAGAGATCTGGACTGTGGAAGGGAGGGAACTGAGAGAGAACTGGACTGTGGAAGGGAGGGAACTGAGAGAGAACTGGACTGTGGAAGGGAGGGAACTGAGGGAGAACTGGACTGTGGAAAGGGAGGGAACTGAGGGAGAACTGGACTGTGGAAGGGGTGGAAATGAGGGAGCACTGAACTGTGGAAGGGGTGGAAATGTGGGAGCACTGGACTGTGGAAGGGAGGGAACTGAGAGAGAACTGGACTGGGGAAGGGAGGGAACTGAGGGAGCACTGGTCTGTGGAAGGGAGGGAACTGAGAGAGAACTGGACTGTGGAAGGGGTGGAACTGAGGGAGCACTGGACTGTGGAAGGGAGGGAACTGAGGGAGAACTGGACTGTGGAAGGGAGGGAACTGAGGGAGAACTGGACTGTGGAAGGGGTGGAAATGAGGGAGCACTGGACTGTGGAAGGGGTGGAACTGAGGGAGCACTGGACTGTGGAAGGGGTGGAAATGAGGGAGCACTGGGCTGTGGAAGGAGTGGAACTGAGGGAGAATGACTGTGGAAGGGGTGGAAATGAGGGAGCACTGGACTGTGGAAGGGGTGGAACTTTGGGAGCACTGGACTGTGGAAAGGGTGGAACTGAGGGAGCACTGGACTGTGAGAAGGGGTGGAAATGAGGGAGCACTGGACTGTGGAAAGGGTGGAACTGAGGGAGCACTGAACTGTGGAAGGGGTGGAAATGAGGGAGCACTGGACTGTGGAAAGGGGTGGAAATGAGAGAGCACTGGACTGTGGAAGGGAGGGAAATGAGGGAGCACTGGACTGTGGAAGGGAGGGAAATGAGGGAGCACTGGACTGTGGAAAGGGTGGAACTGAGGGAGAACTAGACTGTGGAAAGGGACAGAACTGTAGGAGCACTGGACTGTGGAAAGGGTGGAACTGAGGGAAAACTAGACTGTGGAAAGGGACAGAACTGTGGGAGCACTGGACACTGGAAGGGGTGGAACTGAGAGACCACTGGACCATGGAAGGGAGAGAACTGAGAGAGCACTGGATGGTGGAGATGAGCTGTTGTTGAAGAAATCAGGTTGGTAGGTTAATGAGAGTAAGAAGGGGAAGCAGACCTGTGGGATATGGCTGCATGGTCAGGCTGTACCAGGGCAGAGAAATCACACTGAACCAATACTACAGGTGACCCATGGCAGAAGTGATCTGTCTGAAGCCAACACCCATCAATTACCCAAAGCTGTTGAATATAGAGCCCCAGCAGAGGTAGCACCAGAATCCCTAGACCACTGCTACATTAAGATAAGGCATGCCTACCGTTCCTTGCTCAGACTGTATCTTGGTAAATTGGATAACTTGGATGTCCACGCCACCAGGTTCAAGAACAGTTACAACCCCTCAACTATCAGGTGCTCACTTGCCTATCCATTGAGATGTTTCCACAGCAATGATTTCACTCGAATGACTCTTTACTTGTTATATCATGCTCTTATTGCTACTTATTTATATTTGCAATTGCACAGTTTGTTGTCTTCTGCGCTCTACTTGATCTTTCATTAGTCCTATTATAGTTACTATTCAATAGATTTGTATGAAAATGAATCTCAGAGTTGTATGCAGAGATATATATGTACTATGATAATAACATTTACTATGAACTTTGAACATTACAATACTGGCCCTTCTGCCCACAATGTTATACCAACTTTTTCACATACTCTAAGATTCTAACTCTTCCCTCTCACATAGTCCTCCATTTTTCTAATACCCATATGCCTGTCTAAGAGTCTATTAATGTCCCTATTGTATCGCCTGTACTACCATCCTGGGCAGGCAGTGAGTTCCACACACACACACTCTTATGTAAAAAACCCTACCTCTAATATCCAGCCTAGACTTTCCTCCAAGCATCTTAAAGTTATACAGTCTCATTTTAACCATTTCCACCTGGGAGAAAGGTGTTGGTTGCCCAGGCAATCATTGTTTGTTATCATATAGTCCATTTTGATGTCGAGTACAGAAGACGGCAACATGTCTGGGTGGAAGGTGTGACATTGTTCCTTGACGAGTCATTAGACAGAGACATGCATGGAAATATTAGGACAAGCGACCAAAGGATTGGACATTGGTCCTGGTTATAAGGAGATTAGGGATCCAAGACTTACTGTGGTGGAGAGAAACCATCAGCCAGTGAAGGGATATCTGATTGAGCACCCGAAGGAGTCCAAGGGCCAAGAGCTGTGACTGGGGCACAGACATGAGCATGCATGGCATAGTATCATAACATTTAGTCCATAAGACATTGGAGCAGAATTAGGCCATTTGGCCCATCGAGTTTACTCTGCCATTCCATCATGGCTGATTTATTTTCCCTCTCAACACCATTCTCAGGTGTTCTGTCCGTATCCTTTGATGCCCTGATTAATCAAGAACCTAACAACCTCCACTTTAAATATACCCAATGACTCAATCTCCACAACTGTCTGTGGCAATGAATTCCACAGATTCACCATTTTCTGGCTAAAGAAATTCCTCCTTATCTCTGTTCTAAAGGGACAACCTTATATTCTGAGGTGGTGCCCTCTAGGTCTAGATCCCCCCCAAACTGAAAACATTCTCTCCATGTCCGCCTTATCTAGACCTTTCAACATTCAATAGGTTTCAATGAAATCCTCCTCATTTTTCTAAACTCCAGAGAGCACAGATTCAGAGCCGTCAGGTTAGCGTAACATTGTACAACAACAGCGATGGCAGTCGGTGTTTAATGTCTGTCTGTAAGGAGTTGTACATTCTCCCTGTGATCATGAGGGTTTCCTCTGGATGCTCCTCTTTCCTCCCACAATCAAAATACAGTGCATTTCAAAGTTAGTAAGGGCTGCGGGCATGCAATGTTGGTGCCAGAAATACGGCAAAACTTGTGTGCTGTGTTGGTCCTTGACGCAAACAACACATTTCACTGAATGTTTCAATGTACATGTAACAAATAAAGCCAACCGTTAAAATCTCGAAAATCTAATCTTTAAATGAGGGGTGGAATGAACTTCTTCATTAACTACTTTGGTCAATTTGTATTCAGAAGGAATTAATATACATATACTAGACAGGTATATGGAGGAATTTAAGGTGGGGGGTTATATGGGAGGCAGGGTTTAACATTGTGGGCTGAAGGGCCTGTAATATACTGTACTATTCTATGTTTTATGAAAAGGAATATGGACAGGTTCAGGGAGGAATGTAGGATGTGAGGTGGGGGTTTTGCCAGTGGAAAAGGGATTAAAGGATGGAAGAGAAGAATCCAGAATTCCAGAGGACTGTAGGATTGGAGATTTCAGAGGTATGGAGGGGTGGGATCATTGTTGGTAGGGATGAGACATTCTGTTGAACTTTGTACGGGTTAAGTACACATAGAGATCTCAGACTACCTCAGGTTTACGAAGCTTGGAACAAGCCCTTCTCACCCCTTTACCTTTTCCATCAACCACATCCCAACTTATGACTTTGCTATCCTCCTCCACCACCCACCCACCCTCCCCCTCACCTGGTCTCACCTATCACCTGCCAACTTGTACTCCTTCCTCTCCCTCTACCTTCTTAATCTGTCTTCTATCTCCTTCCTTTCCAGTCCTGATGAAGGGTCTCACCCTGAAACATTAACTATTTATTCCCCTCCATAGATGCTGCCTGACCTGTTGAGTTCCTCCAGTATTCTGTGTGTGTTCCTCTGGAATTCCAGCATCTACAGCATCTCTTTGCTTTCTGTAAAGCAAGTGAATGGTTCAGGGTCACCAGAAATTTCGGCAGCTGAGAAATGGAAGGAAGGATAGCCCATCAGTGTTGTTACAGAGCTGGGAATAAAAATGGGGATGGTGCTGATATCAGGACCAGATCTCTGGCAGAAGATGATGGGACATCAGGGTAGAGAGGTCAGAGGTCCAATAACAGGCAGTCTGCCGACTGATTATATTCCCTAGTTAATAATCTGGGGCTGAGTGAGGTTCCAGCTCAAATACTTCGAGAAGGTTACAGCTTCTGCAGACAGCTAGTGAGAATCCCTCAAGGCAGCCAACTGAGCGAAGATCAAGTCAGTCCCAGAGACAACAGGCATTAGCAAAAGGCCAAACCACATTGTTGGGTCAAACTCTCTGACCTGCTGTCTGCAGCTCAGACCATGTAGCTGCCGGCTCTGTGATACAAATACCACAGTGCACTTCCTGGCCAGGAAAAACATTCCCAATGCCATAAGACCATAAGATACAGGAGCAGAATTAGACCATTTGGCCCATCAAGTCTACCTCAGCATTTCATCATGGTTGATTCAATTTTCCTCTCAGCCCAATCTCCTGCCTTCCTCCCCATATCTATTCATACTCTGACCATTGTTGATTGTGACAACAAATTCCACAGATTCACCACTCTCTGGCTAAAGAACTTCCTCCTCATCGCCGTTCAGGAGGATAGCCCTCCATTCTGAGGCTATGTCCCTGGGTTTTAGGTGTCTGCTTTCTCAACTTCGACAGAAGGGATCAGGAGGGAATGGCCCCAAAGGTCTGTATCCTTTATTGGGATGTCAGGACAATGAAGCAACATGCCAGAAGCTAAACCAGAGTTAGTATGGAGTGTTAGTTAGGGGGTGCTGCCTCAAAATAGCAATATAGTTGAAGAGTTGGAAAGCAGCAGAGATCACAGAGGAGGAGCAATGAGAGAGGGTGTCACCTATCACCCGCCAGCTTGTATTCCTTTCCCTTCCCTCCTCCAACTTCTTATTCTGGATTATCCCCTGCTTCCTTTCCAGTGGTGATGAAGTGTCTTGGCCCAAAATGTCAACTGTTTATTCCCCTCCATAGATGCTGCCTGACCTGCTGAATTCCTTCACACCATCGGTAGTACCTCCAGGAGGTGTTACCTTAGGAGGTCAACATCTACCATCAAAGATCCCCATGTGGCATCTTCTCACACCTACCATCAGGCAGGAGGTACATAAGCCTGAAGCCACGCACCACCAGGTTCAGGAACAGTTACTTCCCTTCAACCATTCAGTTTTTGAACTGACCAGCACAACACTAATCACTGTAGCTTAGCAATACCCTGATCACTTTCATCACTAACATTGACTTTTTGTGTGTTCTAATTGTATTTTCTTGTAATAATTGTGTTTACCTTGTGTTTGTGTTTTTCTTGTAAAAGTTGCTTCTCTGTTGCTCTGTGCCTGTGGTGCTGCTGCAAGGAAGTTTTTCTTTGCACCCGTGCGCACGTAGACTTTGGGGGGGGGGCGGCTGATGCTCTTGTTGCATTTTTAAATATTTTTTTGTGAGGGGATGGATTTGGGGACATGACCTTGAATTGAATTGAATTGAATTGACTTTATTACTTACATTCTTCATGTACATGACGGGGAAAATCTTTATGTTACGTCTCCATCTAAATGTGCAATATGCAATTAACAGTAATTTATAATAAATAGTATGTACAACAGAACAGTAAATATAACATAGAAATACAATTGCATCAGCATGAATGAATTGTGACAGGCTGCATCACTGTCCGGTATGGAGGGGCTACTGCATAGGACTGAAAGAAGCTGCATAAGGTTGTAAATCTAGTCAGCTCCATCTTGGGCACGAGCCTACAAAGTACCCAGGACATCTTTAGGGAGCGGTGTCTCAGAAAGGCAGTGTCCATTATTAAGGACCTCCAGCACCCAGGGCCTTTTCTCACTGTTACTATCAGGTAGGAGGTGCAGAAGCCTGAAGGCACACACTCAGTGATTCAGAAACAGCCTCTCCCCCTCTGCCATCCAATTCCTAAATGGACATTGAAGCTTTGGACACTAACTCATTTTTTTTTTAATTTTCTGTTTTAAAAAGTATTAAAATACTTTTAAAAAGTATTTCTGTTTTAGCACATTTTTAAAAAGCTATTCAATACATGTAATTGAGTTACTTGTTTATTATTATGTTTTATTTTATTTATTATTATTGTTTTTTTCGCTCCCTGCTGGAGTATGTATAGCATTGAAATGCAAAGTTAACAAATTTCATGTCACGTGCGGGTGATAATAAATCTGATGGCCTAATGGAAGAAGCTGTCCCGGAGCCTGCTGGTCCTGGCTTTTATGCTGCGGTCCTGTTTTCCGGATGGTAGCAGCTGGAACAGTTAGTGGTTGGGGTGACTCGAGTCCCCAATGATCCTACGGGCCCATTTAACACACCTGTCTTTGTAAATGTAGTGATGAGGAAACAAGTAGGATGCAGACGGACAGACAGATTAGGAGAATGGGAAAGGAAGTAACAAATGAAATACAATGTTGGAAAATGCATGGTCATGCACTTTGGTAGTAGAAATAATTATGCTGACTATTTTCTAACGTGACCCTCAACTGCTGTTGGCTACGTAAGTCTAGGGAAGACAATCTCTGGCCCCACGAAATGCATGAGATTGAGGTGCAAAACCCCCTGTGGTGTGAATGCTGCGTGATGTGTTACCTTGTTCCAAATCAGTACCCTGAAATAACAGACTGTACACCATATGCCATTAAATGATTTAGCTTTATAATTCTTAACTTGACTAAAGGGTTAGTAAAGAAAAACAAAAATAAAAGGACCCATTCTAACGAAACAGCCTACTGTGCACAAGCTGGAGCTCACGGTTTCCTTTCCTTCATCGATTTCCCCGGGTTTCATCAATGCCCGGCCCCAACAAGTCCACTCCTTTCTGGTGTCTACGACTTCTCATTCTGGCATCTTCTCTCATCATCTTCCGCCAAACATAAGACCCAGATCACCTCGGTCGCAGGCACACAGCAAGAAAAAGCACTCCCTTCATTGGATGGCGCACATTCCAAAGCCCCCATTATTTCTAGCCATAACCCAAACACTGCTGCTACAGAAAAACCATTACATTAGCAGTAAAACCTTTCCCAGGGTGTTACACTAAATGGGGAGAAAATCTAGGAATCTGAGAGGCAGAGGGACTTGGGAGTCCTTGTACAGAACACCCTGAAGTTAACTTGCAGGTTGAGTTGGTGGTGAAGGCAAATGCCATGTTAGCATTCATTTCAAGAGGTCTGAAATACAAGAGCAAGGAAGTGATGCTGAGACCTTATAAGGCACTGGTGAGGTATCAGCTTGAGTATTGTGAGCAGTTTTGGGCCCCTCATCTTAGAAAAGATGTGCTGCCGTTAGAAAGGGTCCAGAGGTGATTCACAAGGATGATTCCAGGAATGAAAGGGTTATCAGACAAGGTTAGGGGTGTTGTGGATAGAGTGGAGGGCTGTCAGACGTTACAGTGGGACATTGCTAGAATGCAAAACTGGACCCAAGATGTCGACTGTACTTCTTCCTATAGATGCTGCCTGGCCTGCTGCGTTCCACCAGCATTTTGTGTGTGTTGCTTGAATTTCCAGCATCTGCAGATTTCCTCATGTCTGAAAAGTGGCAGATGGAGTTCAAACCAGATAAGTGTGAAGGGGTTCATTTTGGTAGATCAAATATGATGGCAGAATATAGTATTAATGGTAAGACTCTTGGCACTGTGGAGGATCAGAGGGATCTTAGGGATCCAAGTCCATAGGACGCTCAAAACAGCTGTGCAGGTTGACTCTGTGGTTAAGGCGGCATATGGTGTATTGGCCTTCATCAATCGTGGAATTGAAATTGGGAGCCGAGAGGTAATGTTGCAGCTATATAGGATGCCGGTTAGACCCCACTTGGAGTATTGTGCTCAGTTCTGGTCACCTCACTACAGGAAGGATGTGGAAGCCATAGAAAGGGTGCAGAGGAGATTTACAAGGATTTTGCCTGGATTGGGGAGCATGCCTTATGTGAATAGGTTGAGTGAACTCAGCCATTTCTCCTTGGAGCGACGGAGGATGGAAGGTGACCTGATAGAGGTGTATAAGATGATGAGAGGCATTGATCATGTGGATAGTCAGAGGCTTTTTCCCAGAGCTGAAATGGCTGCCACAAGAGGGTACAGGTTTAAGTTGCTTAGGAGTAGGTACAGAGGAGATGTCAGCAGTGTTTTTTACACAGAGAGTGGTGAGTGCGTGGAATGGGCTGCCGGCAACAGTGGTGGAGGCAGATACGATAGGGTCTTTTAAGAGACTCCTGGATAGGTACACGGAGCTTAGTAAAATAGAGGGCTATAGGTAAGCCTAGTAATTTCTAAGGTAAGGACATGTTCAGCACAACTTTGTGGGCTGAAGAGCCTGTATTGTGCTGTAGGTTTTTTATGTTTCTAAGAGTGAGAGAGAGATTTAAGGGGGTGATTTCCAGAATCTAGTCATCTGTGAACACAGTTACCATTAGTGGAGTGATGGAAAATGGAAACACTGAGATATTGATGGTACGTCACTACCCACCACTGGTGACTCCAGAAGACTACATCTATCATCAAAGATTCCCACCATTCGGGCCATGCCATCTACTCCCAGCTCCCATCGTGCAAAAGGTACAGAAGCCTGAAGTCCCACACCACCAGGTTCAGGAACAGCTACCATTCAGTTCTTGAACTGACTGGCATAAACCTGATCACTGGAGTTTATCAAAACAATGATCACTTTGCACAAAAATGGACTTTCTTAGTTCTAATTGCATTCTTTCTTAGAACATAAAACATAGAAAACTTACAGCACAATACAGGCCTTTTGGCCCACAATGCTATGCTGAACATGTACTTACTTTAGAAATTACCTAGAGTTACACATAGCCCTCTATTTTTCTAAGCTCCATGTACCTATCCAAGAGTCTCTTAAGAGACCCTGTTCTATCTGCCTCCACCACCGTTGCCAGCAGCCCATTCTACGCACACCACTCTCTGCAAAAAAAACTTACCCTTGTCAACTCGTCTGTACCTACTTCCAAGCACCTTAAAACTGTGCCCTCTCAGGCTAGCCATTTCAGCCCTGGGAAAAAGCCTCTGCCTATCAACACGATCAATGCATCTCATCATCTTACACACCTCTATCAGGTCAACTCTCATCCTCCGTCGCTCCAAGGAGAAAAGGCCAAGTTCACTCAACCTATTCTCATGGCATGCTCCCCAATCCAGGCAACATCGATGTAAATTTCCTCTGCACCCTTTCTATGGTTTTCACATCCTTCCTGTAAAAATTGTTGATGTTTTAGTTGTAAACACTGCTTATCTGATGCTAAATATCTGTGATGCTATTGCAAGCAAAATTTTCATTGCACTTGGGCACACATGGACTTGTGAGTATGACAATAAGCTCCACTTTGACTTTAATCTATTTGTGAAGATTCTGTTTACAGGAGACATTTGGAAGGTGGTGAGATGAAGAAAGAGCCTCTCAAATTTACCTTTTTTACATTTCCTTTTCAATATCTGAGTGTCCACATGAAGTTGGGTGGGTTCAGTCACCTCCTTGACCCTCTGCAGTCCTGCTAGTGAAGGTCCTCCCCCAGTGCTACTGCCCCAGTGATAGATTTCCAAGTCAAGATAGTGTGCAAATTAGAGGGGATCCTGCTGTGCCTTCTGTTCTTGTTCTTCTTATATACAGAAAGGTGCCAGAAAAAGGCCAGGAACATCATAAAGGATCCCACCCACTTTGCTCCTGGACTGTTTCTCCAACTCCCATCTGAGAGGAGGCTACGTAACATCCATGCTAGGACCACCAGACACAGTTACCATCCCCAAGCAGTAAGGCTGATCAACACCTCCACCCACTGACCCACCCTTCCACACTCACATCCACCACTACATACACATTACCTAGCGTCACTTTATGCACATACAATCAATCTGCATATATGACAGTTACTTGTACGTTCTGTTTTACTGGGCTGTTTTCCTACTTATATGTATTGTGTCTTTTCTATTGTTTTTATTGTTTTCTTAGTTGTATTGTGTTATTTTATGCTGCATTGGATTGGGAATAACAATCATTTTGTTGTCCTTTATACCCATATACTGAAGAATGACAATAAACAATCTTGAATCTGGGTGGGAGAGGTTGTAGCTGTGGGTGTGAAACTGCAGCAGATTTAGATAGTGTACACTGAAGCTACTCTGTGCCTGTGCAGGAGAAGATGAATGTTTAAATTGGTGCATGGGTGACAATCCTGCGGTCTGCTTTGACAGGAGAATGTCGAGCTTCTAGAGTAATCCAAGCTGCACTCATCCACTGAATTGGAGAATAAACTTCTCCAGTCTCCCCACCACTGAGCTCATCCAAACAGAGCACTGTCAGAGGAAAACAGTATGCATCATCAGGGACCTCCACCATCCAGGCCATTCTCTCTTCTTGCTGCTACCATTGTGAAGAAGATACAGGAGCCTCAGGGCGCATACCACCAGGTTCAGGAACAGTTATTACCCCTCAGCCATCAGTCAGCACAGACATAGGGCAGAGTCGAACGGGAGGGATGGACCACGGGGGTGTGAACCCTGCGTGTTCTTGCGAACCCAAAACAGATTGACCTTCCCCCGGACACCCCAATCTGTCATTCCCAAGGAAACTTCTAAGACCAGACACAGCAAACAGCCATGGCTACATTGAATTGTTGGGCTAGATTAAACCATCAGACATAGGAGCAGAATTAGGCTATTGAGTCTGCTCACCATTCCATCACAGCTGAGCTATTATCCCTCTGAACCCCATTCTCCCGTCTTCTCCCCATAACTTTTAAAACCCTGAATAATCAAGAACATTTCAACCTCCACACCTAATGACTTGGCCTCCATGGCCGTCTGTAGTTATGAATTCCACAGATTCACCATCCCCTAGTTAAAGAAATTCCTCCTTATCTCTGTTTTAAATGGACGTCCTTCTATTCTGAGGTTGTGCCCTCTGGTGCTTGACTCACCCACTATAGGAAACATCCTCTCCACATATCCTTCCAATATTCAGAATTAAAGATGGCGCCAAAAAGCGACTTCTCTCAGCACACCCTGTAAAACAGGTTAAATTCTTCTGTTTAATACATCTTCTTTCCTTTTCAAGGAAGCTGGTGTCCTGTCGGAGTCTGTGATCTACAGCTGCACTCAAACTGCAGTGCTTCATGGCGGTGGGTTCCTGTTCTTGGAGCTCCATGATCAGCTGTGTTTCATTATCTCCAGGAGTGGCCTGGAGGATGGGTGCCGTTGGGGTGCAACTTTACGCAGCCCTGTGGACAACTCGAGTCCCCACCAGTGTCACCAACTGAAGCATCGCGGGAGATTGGAACATCAAGACAGCACATGCAGCTGTCAGAAGCCTATGCACTCGATATATATATATATATATATATATATATATATATAGAGAGAGAGAGAGAGAGAGAGAGAGAGAGAGAGAGAGAGAGCTCTCTCATAGGGGGGTGGGGGGTGAGTTTGCTGCCAATTCTAAAGTTGGAGAAACTTGAAATACAGACTGTAACTTCAACACAGCAAGCTGTTAGTCTCCCTTCGCTGTGGAAAGTCCAATACCTGTCTCTCCCTTGTTAGTGAAAGAGAGAGAGCCTGTGGCACGTTGAACTATCAGGTGAACCGTGGTTTGGTTTTTGATGGGCACTAGACCATAGTCCCCTTTTTCCAGGGAAGTTCGGTACCCTGAGGGGACCACTATCCCACTGAGGTTCTCTCCCGTCCTTTGTCCATCTCCTGGCAACAAGTGACCATTTAGCCGCAAATAAACAGAGGTGTCTGTTACCTGTGGCAGACAAGAAAGACTGTGCCTCAAAATGTAGTCTGGTTTCCTTGACAACAGATGTACTTTAGTAGAAGATTTATTATAAAAAGCAGCACAACAGCCTGTAATTCTAAAGCTGAAACCATGTCTAAGTGATATTCTCTTTTTGGCGTGCTGACGAGCCATCTGTGAATGACAAATGAGCTGTTGTAAATGCTGACAATTGTCACATTGATCGATGATTATAAGTCCAGAGGCACATCATGGTGTGGAAATAGCAACCAGTGTCCTGCACACTTCATCTGCAAAATATTTCACCAATTTATCACTGCCCTCCTGAACTCTCCGACCAACCTCTGGCCATTTACTGTACCTCTGAGCCTTCATAAGACCATAAGACATAGGAACAGAATTAGACTATTTGGTCCATCGAGTCCGCTCCACCATTCAATCATGGCTGATCTTTTTTCCCCTCTTCAACCCCTTTCCCCAGATTCTCCGCATAACCTTTGATGCCGTGTCCAATCAAGAACTTATCAATTTCTGCCTTAAATACACCCAATGACCTGGCATCCACAGCTGCCTGTGGTAACAAATTCCACAAATTCACCACCCTCCTTTAGGTGCTCTAATTGAGGCACCTAATTCTCATTTTGGGCTGGCTACATAAATAGCTCCTGGGTTCAGCTTCATTTGCTGAACTGTTCCCTTCCCTTCCTCCTGAAGCCTTGCCTGTATTGCTGGCAAGCTCTACTGCCGAAGCAAGACTGGATCCTTGCTGTGTCTAGATAAGGAACTGTCTATCGTTGTTTGGAACTGTCTCTGTGTCCATGCCTTTGCTAGGTAAGTCCGGCTGTCTGCTGCTACCTTGTGTTGGGAACTGTCTTTCTGTGTTCTGTGTATGAGTCCCGACCCCAAGTCCTGTTCCTGAGGAGGGGTCCTGGCTCTGTGTTCCATGTCCCTGTGTTCCTGTTCTCTCAAGACCAAGGCTCCGAGTTCCTATCTCTCTCAAGACCAAGGCTCCGAGTTCCCGTCTCTCTCAAGGCAGAGGCTCCGTGTTCAGGTGTCCCAAGATCGAGTCAAGGCTTTGGGTTCTTGTCCTGTCCATGTGCCTCATCCTGTACAGGAGTTCCAGGTCTAGTCCATCAGCCAAGCCTCGAAAACCCAAGCCCCGCCTAGTTCTGCAGCCATGCCTCGAAGAACCCAAGCCCCATCAAGTCCTGCAGTCAAGCCCTGAAGAACCCAAGCCATGTAGACTCCTGTAGCCACGCCATGTCCTCGCCTAGTTCCAGGGTCCAAGCCTGAGTCAAGACCCAGGTTCTGGGTCCTTGTCCAGTCTCTGGCTCGGAGTCCAAGCCCAGGCTCCTAGTTCCCAGTTCCTTGTCCTGGTCCTGCTTTCCTAGCCAAAATCCTAGCCCAAGTCTATGTCCTGTCCCATCCCTAACTCTAGTCCAGTCCAGTTCCTAGTACTTCAGTGTCTGTGTCTTACATTTGGTCTGCTCCCAGTGCCCACCTTATGACACTTTACCTTCTTAATGACTTTTTAGTTGCCTTCTGTTGGTATTTGAAAGCTTCCCAGTCCTCTAACTTTCCACTAATTTTTGCTCTATTATATGCCTCTCTTTGGCTTTTATGTTAGCTTTGACTTCTCTTGTTACCATGGTTGTGTCATCTTTCTTTTAGAATACTTCTTCCTCTTTGGGATGTATATACCCTGTGCCTTCCGAACTGCTTCCAGAAATTCCAGCCATTGCTGTTCTGCCGCCATCCCTAACAGAGTTCTTTACCAATCAATTTGGGACAACTCTTCTCTCAAGCTTCTGTAATTCCCTTTACTCTCCTGTAACACTGATACATCTGACTTTATCTTCTCCTCAGATTTCAGGGTGAATTTGATCATATTCTGATCACTTGCCCCGAAGAGTTCTTCTACCTTAAAGTCTCTTATCAATTCTGGTTTATTGCACAACACCCAATCCAGAGTAGCTGATCCTCTAGTGGGCTCCACCACGAGCTGCTCTAAAAAACCATCTTGTAGACACTCTAGAAATTGCCCCTCCTGTAATACAGCACAAAACCAATTTTCCCAATCTCAAGCTCCCCCATGACTATTGTAACATTGACCTTTTGGCATGCTTTTTCCATCGCCCATTGTAATTTGTAGACCACATCCTTACCACTGTTGGGAGTCTGTGTATCCTTGGACATTAAGCTCCCAGCTATAATCTTTCAGCCATGATTCAGTGATGCCTACAACATCATACCTGCTAATCTGCAACTGTGCTGCAAGTTCATCTACCTTATTCTGTCTGTATACTGCGCGCAGTCAGACACACCTTCAGTCCTGTATTCACCTATAATGTTGCAACTTACATCCTGTTGACTACAATAGGCAAAGCACTGAACAACTGCATACACACACTGTGACCACTTGGGGACAGATTGAATAACTGTATATACATAATGTGACCACTAGGGGTAACACTGAAGAACTGTATACACATATAATGACCAGTAAAGGGAACAATGAACAACTGCATGCACATACTGTGACTAATAGGAAACATACTGAACAGTTACACATATAGAGGTAGTTATGTATAAAATATTAGTAGGCATAAATTGTTAAACTACAAAGAAAATAACAAATATACAGTCTAACCCAACAACAACCACCAGGACAGACAACACTGTGTAAACACAAGAGATTCTGCAGATGCTGGACATCCAGAGAAACACACACAAAGTGCTGGAGGAACTCAGTGGGTCAGGCAGCATCTGTAGCAGGAAATGATCAGTTAACATTTTGGGCCAACACCTTTCATCAGTCCTGATAAAGGCCTGGCCTGAAATGTTGACTGTTCATTCCTCTACATTGATGCTGTCTAACATGCTGAGTTAGACCTCTATGTGGTCTTGTTGCAGCACTAGAGGTGTTGCTCACCTATGGAGACTAAACCAAGACAGGTCCTGCTGGTACACTGACCTTAAACAACACACACAAAATACTGGTGGAACACAGCAGGCCAGGCAGCATCTATAAGGCGAAACACTGTCAACGTTTCGGGCCAAGACCCTTCATCTGAACTAACCGAAAGGAAAGATAGTAAGAGATTTGGAAGTAGAGGAGGAAATGCGAAATGATATGGGAAGACCGGAGGGGGTGGGATGAAGCTAAGAGCTGGAAAGATGATTGGCGAAAGTGATACAGAGCTGGAGAAGGGAAAGGATCATGGGATGGGAGGCCTCAGGAGAAAGAAAGGGGGAGGGGGGGAAAGCACCAGAGGACAATGGAGAACAGGCAGGGTGATGGGCAGAGAGAGAGAAAAAAAACAAACAACTAAATATGTCAGGGATGGGGTAAGAAGGGGAGGAGGGGCATTAACGGAAGTTAGAGAAGTCAATGTTCATGCCATCAGGTTGGAGGCTACCCAGCCGGTATATAAGGTGTTGTTCCTCCAACCTGAGTTTGGATTCATTTTGACAGTTAAGGAGCCCATGGATAGACATATCAGAATGGGAATGGGACATGGAATTAAAACGTGTGGCCACTGGGAGATCCTGCTTTCTCTGGTGGACAGAGCGTAGGTGTTCAGTGAAACGGTCTCCTAGTCTGCGTTGGGTCTCACCAATATATAAAAGGCCACACTGGGAGCACCAGACGCAGTATACCACACCAGCCGACTCACAGGTGAAGTGTCGCCTCACCTGGAAGGACTGTCTGGGGCCCTGAATGGTGGTGAGGGAGGAAGTGTAAGGGCAGGTGTAGCACTTGTTCTGCTTACAAGGATAAGTGCCAGGAGGGAGATCAGTGAGAAGGGATGGGGGGTACAAATGGACAAGGGAGTAGCGTAGGGAGCGATCCCTGCAGAAAGCAGAAAGAGCTGGGGAGGGAATGATGTGCTTGGTAGTGGGATCCCGTTGGAGGTGGCTGAAGTTATGGAGAATTATACATTGGACCTGAAGGCTGGTGGGGTGGTAGGTGAGGACAAGGGGAACCCTATCCCGAGTGGGGTGGTGGGCGGATGGGGTGAGGGCAGATGTGCAGGAAATGGGAGAGATGCATTTGAGAGCAGAGTTGATGGTGGAAGAAGGGAAGCCCCTTTATTCAAAAAAGGAAGACATCTCCTTCTTCCTGGAATGAAAAGCCTCATCCTGAGAGCAGATGTGGCAGAGACGGAGGAATTGTGAGAAGGGGATAGCATTTTTGCAAGAGACAAAGAGGAATAGTCCAGGTAGCTGTGAGAGTCTGTAGGCTTATAGTAGATATCAGTAGATAAGCCGTCTCCAGAGATGGTGACAGAAAGATCAAGAAAGGGGAGGGAGGTGTCAGAAATGGACCAGGTAAATTTGAGGGCAGGGTGAAAGTTGGATGCAAAGTTAATGAAGTCAACGAGCTCAGCATGCGTGCAGGAGGCAGCGCCAATGCAGTCGTTGATGTAGCGAAGGAAATGAGGGGGATGGATACCCATATAGACTTGGAACATGGACTGTTCCACAAAGCCAACAAAAAGGCAGGCATAACTGGGACCAATGCGGGTGCCCATGGCTACACCCTTGGTTTGGAGGAAGTGGGAGGAGCCAAAGGAGAAATTATTGAGAGTAAGAACTAATTCCGCTAACCTTAACACTGACCTTAGCATAGGTACAAAGGACCATTCAGCCCATTGAGTGAATTCATCCATTCAACAAGCATTGACCTCAGCACCACTTTCCCACACCATCCAACTTTCCCTTAATTCTTTTAACATCAAAAATTCTATGAACCCCTGTGTTAAATGTCATCAATAATAGCACCTCCACTGCATTGAACTGAATTGAAGTGAATTGACTTTTATTATTTACATCTTTCATATACATGAGAAGTAAAAATCTTTACGTTACATCTCCATTCAAATGTGCAATATGCAATTATAGTAATTTATAAGAAATATTATGTACAACAGGATAGTCAATATAACATAGAAATACAGTTGTGTTAGCATGAATTAATCAGTCTGACGGCTGGGTGGAAGAAGCTGTCCTGGAGCCCGCTGGTCCTGGCTTTTAGCTGTGGAACCATTTCCTGGATGGTAGCAGCTGGAACAGTTTGTGGTTGGGGTGACTTAGGTCACCAATGATCCTCTGGGCCCATTTTACACACCTGTCTTTGTAAATCTCCTGTAAAGTGGAAAATTCACATCTACAGATGTGCTGGGCTGTCCACACCACTCTCAGAGGGTGCGATTGAGGGAGGTACAGTTCCCATACCAGGCAGCAATGCAGCTAATCAGGATGCTCTCAATCGCGCCCCTATAGAAAGTTCATACCAATCTTCTTCAACTGTCTGAGGTGAAAGAGGCGCTGTTGTGCCTTTTTCACCACACAGCTGGTGTGTACAGACCACGTGAGATCCTCTGTGAAGCTTATGTTGAGGGTCAGAGGTGCAGAGGTGAGGGAGCCCACTCTTATCACCTGCCAGTGATCTGACAGAAAGTCTTGGATTCTGCTGCATGGGGCAGGGTGAAGGCTGAGATCTACTGCTCTTCAGACCAGGAACCTCATTTGTTATGTGACGAGACTTCTCCTATCAGTCTCACATAGGTTTATAGGGGTAAATGAAGTATCTGTTTAATTCCTTGTTCCACATTATAAATTTTCTCCTCTTAGTTTGGAAGGTCCCACAGTTGCCCTTGTTAATCTTCTCATTTTTACAGGCTAGCAAAATCTTGTAGCAGCTGTTCAAATGTTCCTTTGTCAATCTACTCTCATCAAGTCAATCACCGATTCATCAAGCCATTGAGACAGAGAGTCATCGAGTCAGAGTCATTGAGCCATCGAGACATAGCGTATTTGAGCCATTGAGCCATTGAAACATAGAGACGTCAAGAGATAGAGTCATGAAATCATTGAGACATCGAGTCATAGAACCATCAAGTCATCAAGCCATTGAGACATAGATAATGAGTCATCGAGACATAGTCATCGAGAATTAAACCTACAGCACAATACAGGCCCTTGGGCCCATTATGCTGTGCCAAACATGCACTTACTTTAGAAATTACCTAGGGTTATCCATCGCCCTCTATGGAGACAAAGTCAGAATCATAGCAACATCAAGCCATCGTGTCATTGAGTCACTGACACAAAGAGTTATCCAGTCATCAAATGATCACATACAGCATTTCTACTTTCATGTTCTATTTTCCTTTACTTGATCAATATCCTGGACATCCTTTACTGAATTCTAAACTGTACTCAACTCTTACACTTCTTACTTTACTTGGCAACTTTAGAAACCTTTTCTCTTAAGTTAGTACTGCCATTAACTTCTCCTCTAATCCATGGGTGGACCATTTCACTTGTGTTATTGTGCTTTCAAGGAAGATGTATTTGTTTCAAAACCTGTATTGTTTCTTTCAATGTTGCCAATTATCCATCTGCAGTAACCAACTCCTCACACCTTCAGAAGAACTTCCTTTTGCTTTGACTGCAAACCCTAGCTCCTCAATTCCAGGCGTAGTGTGAAATTTACAGAATCAGGTTTATTATCAATGATATATATATTTTGAGATACTGTATGGAACAGGCCCTTTCAGCCCTTCAAGACATACTGCCCAGCAACTCACCGATTTAACCCTAGCCTAATTGCTGGACAATTTACAATGACCAATTAACCTACTAACTATCTAACTACTTAATGACAGTTGTCCAGCAGCACTCACAGTTATGGCAATGAAGTGCTTTGAGAGGTTGGTCGTGGCAAGGATCAACTCTTTCCTCAGCAAAGACCTGGACCCACTGCAATTTGCCTAACTGGATGACCACAATTTGTGTGGATTGGGGATAATATCTCCTCCTCACTAACAATCAACATCAGCGCACCTCAGGGGTGTGTGCTTAGCCCACTGTTCTATTCTCACTATACCCATGACTGTGTGGTTAGCCATAGCTCATACAGCATCTATAAATTTGCTAATGATACAAACACTGCTGGTAGAATGTCAGATGGAGACGAGAGGGCAGGCAGGAGTGAGACATACCAACTAGTAGAGTGGTGTCTCAGACTTGCACTCAGCATTAGCAATTCAAAGAGTTGATAGTGGACTTCAGAAAGTAGAATGAGGGAACGTGAACCAATCCTCACAGAGGGATCAGAAGTGGAGAGAGTGAACAATTTTAAGCTCTTGAGTGTCAAGATCCCTGAAGATCTAACCTGGTGCCAACATATCGATGCAGCTATAAAGAAGGAAAGACAGCGACTATATTTTATTGGGAATATGAGGAGGTTTGGGTTATCACCTAAAACACTCAAAAGCTTCTACATGTACTACGGAGCACATTCTGACAGGCTGCAGCACTGTCTGGTATTGGGGGGGGGGGCGCAACTGCACAGGATCAAAAGAAGCTGCAGAAAGTTGTAAAATTAGTCGGCTCCATCTTGGGTACTAGCTTCCATAGTATCCAAGACATCTTCAAGGAGCAGTGCCACAGAATGGTGATGTCCATCACTAAGGACCCCCTCATCCAGGTCTTGCCCTTTTCTCATTGTTACCATCAGGAAGGAGGTACAGAAACCTGAAGGCACACACTCAGCAATTCGGGAACAGCTTCTTCCCCTCTGCCATTTGATTCCTAAATGGACATCAAACCCATCAACACTACCTCACTTTTCTTATATATATATTATTTCTGTTTTTGCACTATTTTAAATCTAACTATTTAATATACACATATATACTTATTGTAATTAACATACCTATTTTCATATTACAAGATACGCTGGTGATATTAAACCTAATTCTGATTCTGATCCAGTACGCCTTGGGAATGTGGGTGGAAACGGAGCACCTGGAGAAAACCCATACATTTCACAGGGAAGATGTATGGACTCTGTGCAGATGATGTCAGAATTGAACTCTGACACCCGGAGCTGTAACAATAGCATCATGCTAACTGCTATTGGTGTGATGTGAAATCTGTTGTTTCGCGGCAGCAGCACAGTGCAGGGTGTAAAAATTACTATAAGTTACAAAAATAAGTAACTAGTGCAGAACAGGAATAACAAGATAGTGTTCATGGGTTCACAAATCTGATGGTGGAACAGAAGAAACTGTTACTAAAACATTAAGTGTGTATCTTCAGTCTCCTGTACCTCCTTCCTGATGGCATCAAAGAGAAGAAGGCATGTCTCAGATGATAAGAAGGGTCCTTAATGATGGATGCTTTCTTATGGAGACTCTGACTAATGAAGTCCTCGCAGTCCAAGATGGAGATGGCTGAGTCTACAACCCTCTGCATGCTCTTACCATCCTGTGCATTGGAGCCTCCACATCAAGCTGTTGTTGACTTTAATCATGTGCTGTCACTGTGACTACCACCATCGCTGTTTGAGTTCTCCACTGCTCATCCTCTCTGACTCAAGGCAACAAAATGCGTCCCTCAGGAGTGAAGCAGGTCTATGGAAAGAAAAACATTTTGGGTAGAAGCCCTTCTCCAGATGCTGAGTGTTTCCAGCATCTTGCTGAGGTTTCTGTTGGTCGGTGTCGACCATGGATGTAGCATCTTAGCTATCTATGCATACACAAGCCAGGGCAGTACGATATGGACAGCAAGTTGTTTCCCATGCAGATGATAAATCCAAAGGAACGACAGAGACTGATACAGTTTGGCACCAGCAGTGTTGCAGGAAATGCCAGTCAGCGTTGAACTCAACATAGGATGCCTTAGGGACTCCAGCTCCAGATTTTTCCTGAAGGTTTGCCCCATGAGTGGATATAGCTGCAAGGCAGCAGAAGTTTGAGATCAGAGTTTCCCTTCTCCTAGCTGAGCCAGTATCCTCTGCTTTTATTTCAGATTGCTAGTACCAGCGTTAATATTGAGCTTCAAGAAAACTCGATAGTTGTGCAGGACGGTAATCTCCTGTTCCATTCTCTGTGTTGACTTAAATTGCCGAAATTTGAAGGCAAGATTTGTGCTTGAGGCTGAACTCCTGGTGATTTCTTAGTCTCAGCCTGAACCATTTAGTCAGTTCTAATGTGCAAATGTTCTGTAATCTCAAACCATTGGTGCAATGGAAGGTGGAAGCAAAAATGTTTTTCCTTGGTGTTATACATCTGACAGCATGTCACAGTTAAACGGTAGTGAGAGGTGGGGACTTACTTAAACACCAGTCCGCATCATTCAATTGAATCTTTAACATATATCACTCTAATCAAACTCAGTCAGCTCTGTGATAGTTAATTCTCACTACCTGCACTCCCCTCCAGTCACAGTAAACAATCCACCACTCACACCAACATGATGGTAAAAAGGCATCACGCACTGGACTCTGACCAGTGGCACTGGAAAGTGACTTAGCTTGAAGGCAGAAAAAATCCACTCACCATCTCTGAGACAAGTCTTCCACCCACAGACATCCAGAACCAGCAGCACTGTTCACAGTTAAAGAGATTTAATTGAATTGGCCTTTATTGATATGATGCATATTAGTAATTACAAGAGCTTTAATCATGTAGCAACACTAATATTCCGATTGTCTATCATCCCATCCTCATCCAAAGCAGCATAATCCCTCAGGCTCATCTTAGGATGCTAAACAAAAGAGATTCTCATCCGTCACGTGTTATTAACCAGTTTTGCATTACTCCATCAATGTTCTGATGCACATCCCGAGTATGAACATCAAAGCTTTAACCCTCTCTCACCAGGCCTGTATTAATCTTGGGCTGCTTGTCTGTGACAGGCCTCAACCCTCTCTGGGAGCATCACCCTCTACCATCCTTCAGGGCCCCTGGTTAATTCACTTACGCCTTCCTGCCACTGTCTGTAAACAGTTTGCACATTCTCCAGTGACTGCGAGAGTTTCCGCCTGGTGCTCTGGTTTCCTCCCACATTCCAAAGAGCCACTCACCCTTCCCCGTCCCACATTACTCTCCACATTCCCCATCCCACACCACTCCACACTCCCCCACTCTACCCACCTGCCCCCTCTCCTCTTCCACACCACCTTCCACACCCACACCCCCCTCCCCCTCTCTCCCAACTCCCACCTACTGTCCTCTGCCCTCCCCCTCCCACTCTCCACGCTCCCTGCTCTATTCACCCTCCTCCTCTCCCCTCCCACACCATCCTCCACAAGCCCCTACCCTTCCCTTCCCAAGATGGATGACAGCTTACTGGTGGTTCATAAAACAAGAAATATGAGTAAGTACTTCATTAATAACACTTTTTTTGTATAAACTATCACCACAAACAATGAGGAGGCAATCAAAGGTGAGGCTGACTTGAGGATTGAGATGTGAAGGTGCGATGCAAAGTGGGAGCAATGCTTGAGAAGGAATTGAAGTGAGCAGAGCAGAGGAGTTTTGGAACCCATCCACCTTAACTGAGAGTGAGGTTAGATCGATCTAAGCCTGGGATGATTTGGAAATATCGGGTACAGGCCAGAACGTGGCAAAGTAATCCTGGCACAAAGTGTATAGATGCGGCAGGGCCCAGGTCCTAGTACGGAGACAATCTGGTGTTTGGATAACTTAAACACCAGGCCAGATGGATTGAAAAAACAAGATGTGGGAACTGGAGACAAGGGCTGGGCTCCACAACGTTTACTCTGTTCTCAGCACTGAGGCCAAGGCTGCAGCCTGCTCTGGCTGTTCCAGGCTTCGTGACGATTTGTGTGATGAATTGAGGGTGAGGCTGCGGCCTGCTCTGGCTGTTCCAGGCTTTGTGACGATCTGTGTGATGAATTGAGACTGAGGCTGCGGCCTGCTCTGGCTGTGCTGGGTTTCATGTCTGTGTGCTTAACGTTCATTCCAAATGCTACCATTGATACGATTTATATTTTCTTTCTCTCACTCTTTCTGTGCATTGGGTGTTGGTCTATTTTTTACAATGGATTCTTTCGGGTTTGTTTTGTGGCTGCCTGTAAGCAGATGAATCTCAAGGTTGTATAATTTGTCCATACTTTGATAATGAATGCACTTTGAACTTTGAATACCCCCCCCCCACGTGTCCCCATTCCCCACTCACTAATCCTGCACACCCATTCATTCCTTTAAACATCCCCATCCAGGTTCCGGTGACGTCATTGTCGGGAATGGCAGCTTAAGTCACTAGCTCCTCCAGAAAAATGCGTACTAAGCCCCATTAACCCGTCAAATATAGTATTTTTCAAAAGTATTTGAACTAATAAGAGGGGCAAGAATGTGGAAAAAGAATGGAAATTAAAAAAGCGACATTGCGGAGCCTGCGGCCGAGAGGAGTGCAGCGAGCGGCTCTCCTACCTGACTAGCGAGGCTGATGTTGGGCCTCGCTCAGGCGAAGCAGCGAATATGATTGAAATTTTGAAAGAAATACGGGAGTTCCAGAAAGATATAAAACAGCAGCTACATGATATTAAATCAGAGCTTACCAACGTCAATCAAAAAATAGCGGTGGCAGAGACTCGAATTGAGAAGGTGGAAGATCGCATTCAAAACGTGGAACAGATACTAAGTAAGATGATAAAAATATTAAATCAACAAGAAGGTAAACTGCTTGACCTGGAGGGAAGATCACGGCGGAAAAATATCAGAATATACAACATTCCCGAAGGAGTGGAGGGTTTGTCTATGATGGAGTTTGTCGGAAAGTTGCTGCGGGACGCGCTGGAGCTTCCCCCGGCTATGGAGCTGGAAATTGAGAGAGTGCATCGTGCGCTCGTCCCGAAGCCTACCTGAGATAGAGCAGATAAGCCAAATTCAATAATAATTCAATTCCTTCGATACAGTACCAAGGCGGAGATTCTACCAAGGGTCTGGAGTAAAAAGGGTGTTTTTAGACAACAAATTAATATATTTTGTCCAAGATTACCCCCCTCGGTCCTGCAGAAATATAAAGAATACTCTGAAGTAAAGTGAATACTAAAACAAGAAAGGATTAGGTTTCAAACTCCATACCCTGCTAAACTTTGAGTGTTTTATCAAGATGGGATCCAACTGTATCAGACAGTGGAAGAGGCGACTACAGACATGAAGGCCAGAGGGTTGTCTGTCAGCGTGATCAAACCGAGGGAAAGCCTGGCAGAGGAATTATCCCGCTCTGCTTGGGAAATAGTGCAAGAATCGAGAAGGCAGGAGACGGGAGAAGGCTGAGAGAAGTATATCAGGAAGAGACCGGGAGTTTTCCAAGGACAGCCCTCACCCCCTACAGAACAGCCATAAGGTTTGGCTAACTTTAAAAATGTTGAGAAGCTAAACAGAAGCAAAAGTAGACAGTGATATACCTATCTCGAGAAATACTTATTATAATGTGGATTTTATATTACTTGGTTGTTATTCTTTATTCGCTCACTTACTCCTTTTTCCCCACCAAAATGAGAATATATATATGTGTGTATATATGTGTATGTATGTAATATATATGTATATATACATATGTGTGTGGGTGTGTGTGCATATATGTATGTGTGTGTGTGTATATTATATGTATATATAGACAGAGAGAGAGAGAGAGAGGGAGAGAGAGAGAGAGAGGAGGAGTACACAGAGAAATCTTTTCTGTGTAATGGATTTGTTCACTGACTTGAGGGCCCTCAACTCACAAGTAGGAGGGGTTATCCCCCACAGCTAGACATTTCCTCTAGCTCAACGCAGGGTCATCTACCAGAGACCTCAGCCTTGGAATCACACATTCTTTGCCATTTTTGTTATTATCTGCGTTTCTTGGTTCTTATTTGTTCAGGGAGTAGATCGATTAAGTTTTATTCTGCTAATTTCAATGACAGATGGCTAAGGACAAAGTAAAATCATTTCTTTTAATGTCAATGGGCTATTAAATCCAATCAAACATAATAGAATATTATCCAAAATGAAAAAAGAACATGTAGTATATTTACAGGAAACTCATTTAAGTGATAATGAGCATAGAAAACTAAAGAGAATGGGCTTCACTAATTTGTTTTTCTCCTCATATAAATCAGGACATAGGACAGCAGTTGCTATTCTTATCTCAAGTAAGCTAAATTTTGAAAAAGTATTCGAAATGGAAGATAAGGAGGGCAGATATATTCTGGTAAGGGGGAATATAGACGGAAATTCAGTTACTCTATTGAATATATACGCACCCCCAGGAAGTGATATTGGTTTCTTTCAGAAAATTACTGATATTATGGTAGTGGAAACAGAAGGTCTGATATGTGAGGGAGACTTAAATTTACAATTACAGCCAAGCTTAGACTCTTTCAATAGAAAAATCTATGAAACAAAATCCTTACATAAGAAAGTTAATACACTTTTTGAGAATGTTGGTTTAATTGATATATGGAGGGACCTTTTCCCTGACAGAAGGGATTACACTCATTATTCTGCTCCCCATTCTGTATATACAAGAATAGACTATTTCATAACATTTGGAAAGGACAAAGACAGAATAATTACCTGTGGAATTGGGACAATAGATTTAAGTGACCATGCACCTATATATTTATCTGTTGATTTTGACCTACAACCAAAGAATACTATTTGGAAACTAAATTCAAGTCTACTCAATGATCAAAACTTTAAGGAACAAATTAAAAAAGAAATTGGTCTCTACTTAGAATTTAATGATAATGGAGAGGTTTCACCTCCCATTTTATGGGATACTCTGAAGGCTGTCTTAAGAGGGAAAATTATAGTGATATCTTCATATAAGGAATAAAACATTTGAGGAATTACAAAATAGGCTGAAGGAACTAGAGAAAAAATACAAATTAAATTTGGCACAGGATACACATTAGGAGAAATTAAAAAAAGTTAGGAATGAAATTAATAGTTTGGCTACGCAAGAAATCAGGAAAAATTTAATGTTACTGAAACAGAGACATTATGAAAGTGGATCAAACTCTATGAAAACACTGGCGCGGAAACTGAAAAAAAAAGATAGCAGAAAATACAATTCATAGAATTAGGGACCCAAGAACGAAAATGATAAAAAAAAATAAGCTAAGTGAAATTCAAGAAACTTTTGAAGTGTTTTACAAAACTCTGTATTCCAAAGTTCCAGGGGGAAGCATAACCCAAATTGACACCTTCTTGAATTCTCTAGAGTTACCCACTTTAAGCGAAGAACCAAATAGAACGATGACTGCTGACATAACTGAAGTTGAGTTAAAAGCTGCAATTAGTAGGCTTAAATTAAGCAAGTCACCAGGATCAGATGGGTATACGGCAGAGTGGTACAAAGAATTTAAAAATGAGTTAAATCCTGTTTTACTCTCTACACTGAACTAGGCTCTAAAAAAGGCACAAATGCCACCCAGTTGGAAGAAAGCAATAATCTCAGCTATACCAAAAGAAGGCAAGGATAAAATGGAATGCGGGTCATTTAGACCAATATCCATTCTTAATGTAGATTATAGATTATTTACCTCCATCGTGGCTAAATGATTAGAGGAGTTTCTACCCATACTGATACGTAACGATCAGACAGGTTTTACACGACAACGCCAAACACAAGACAATATATGAAGGACACTTCACATTATGGATCATATACAAAAAAATAAAATTGAAGCAATAGTGATAAGCGTGGATGCTGAAAAGGCATTTGATTCAGTTAATTGGGATTTTCTTTACAGAGTTTTACATAGATTTGATTTCCAAGACACAATTATTAAAACTTTACAGACACTGTATGACAACCTTACTGCTAGGATTAAAATCAATGGATATTTATCAAATAGTCTTATCCTAGAAAGGGGCACGAGACAGGGTTGTGCATGGTCACCGCTACTCTTCGTGTTATATCTGGAACCATTAGCTCAACACATCAGACAAAATGAAGATATCAGGGGAATTACTATTAAAGGGACAGAGCATAAATTGACTTGTTATGTGGGATGACATTTTGATCTATCTAGGGCAACCAGCATACTCTTCACCTAAACTGATGGAATCCTTTGAACAATATGGTCAATTATCAGGATACAAGATCAACATAGATAAAACCCAATTACTTTCATATTTCTATAGCCCACCAAGAGAAACTGAAAGTAGATATCCCTGGGCATGGCACACAGAGTCTTTCAAATACTTGGATTTGGGCATCATTATGCCAAAAGATTTGACAAAATTATCAGAATATAATTATCAGCCTTTATATAAAAAATTAAGGAAGATATGGCAAGATGGAAGCTGATTCCTTTTTTCAGTCTCAGTTCAAGGATTGAGTCTATTAAAATGAATATACTGCCCAGACTGTTATATCTCTTTCAGACCTTACCAATAGAGATTAATCAAAATCAATTCAATGAATGGAACAAGATGTTATCAAGGTATATTTGGCAGGGTAAAACGCCTAGAGTTCGTCTCAAAACTTTGCAATTAGTGAAGGAAAAAGGGGGGATGGGGCCTACCTTCTCTTAGAGATTATTATTTTGCAGCACAGTTGAGAGCCGTGATATGTTGGTGCAACCCATCATATGACACTCAATGGAAAAACATTGAGGAGCGGGTACTTCCCATCCCCATACAACCAATTCTGGCTGATAACAACCTGCAAAGGTACATAAATACTATTGATAACCCATGGGTGAAATTGACTCTTAAAATATAGAAAACTACTCTAAAAGAATATAACCTAAAGAGAGATATTGCAATTCTTAAATGGTGTGCATATGACTCGGATTTTACACCAAATAAATTGGATGCTAGATTTAAGGACTGGACAGCTAAATGAATAACAGTTCTTTGCAACATAATGAAAGAAGGAACACTGTTCAGTTTTGAAATGCTTAAAGAGAAACACTTATCAGAAAAACAAGATTTTATCAGTGCTTACAAATGCGACACTATGTTAATAAGACACTTAAAAATGTAACCAAGGCAAGTACATGCTTGATAGAGCTATTTAGAAAAGCATAATTCAAAACGGTAGTAGAATCATTTCAAGCATGTATAAGGGGTTGTCAAATCTTAAAACACATTCGACTTCATACATTAAAACAAAATAGGAGAAGGAAGGAGGGATAATTATATCTGAGGCCAATAATATAGAGGTATCAATGGAAGTGTACCAGTTCACAGAAATGGAGGGAGTTTGGATGGAAAAACTTGATAAGATATTTTATTACACCCTCTCAGAAATCCCATTATGATAATAACCTCCCTGTTTGCTGGAGAAATTGTGGAAATCAAAATACAAATCATTATCATATTTTTTGGGACTGCCCTGCTATCAAAGACTATTGGAGGCAGATACACAATGCCCTACAAGACATCCTTAAATGTGAAATACCCTTAGAGAGTAAGACCATATATTTTGGGTATATACCTCAAGAATGGTTGAAAAGAGATAAATATTTAATGTCGGTGGCTGATAAAAAGACTCTTACTAGGAAATGGTTATCACAGGAGAGCCCAACTTTAAATGCATGAATGGAAATTACAATAGACATTTACAAAATGGAGAAGATAACAGCAACTGTTAATCATCAGCTGGAACAATTTGATTCATACTGGGAAAGATGGTTTAACTACATAATGCCTCATAGGCCTGATTTTATTCTCACAAATCAATGAATATGTTGTAAAAAAAAATCACTCCCTACTTGTACATAGTTTTTTTCCTTCTGTTTGTTCTTTCTTTCCTCTCTTTTCTATAAGTGTATACCTCAGATAAATATTATGTGGAGATTTGTGACATATATGACTATATGATATATATGTACAATATCTGAAATACATCTTATGGAAGTGTTTGATGATGAACTTCAATAAAAAATAAATTACAAAAAAAAAGAACTTTAGAAACAGCCTAGATACTCAAATAGAGGCTGCAACCCCTCTCTATCAGTATAGATAAGGTACACAGACTCCCTCGGACAGGTGCCTGGGGAACACATAAACCCACTCAAACATCTCTTCCTCGTTCTTCCTGTACCCAACTTTACCCTTCTGCTCTGTGTTCTTCCCCAACACTTCCCCACCACTGCAAGCCTCATCAAACCTCATCAAGCCTCATCAAACCTTCCCCTAGCAACACACACAAAGTCTTCCCTCATTCTTTCCTGGTCATCCTCAGATCCTCCGTTCATTCAGTGAGTCGACACTGTGGACAGTTCTAGTCACCACATTACAGGAAAGCTATGCTGGCTTTGGAGAGGGTGCAGAAGAGGTCCTTAAGACCATGAGACAGAGGAGTAGAATTACACAATTCGGCCCATCAAGTCTTCTCCGCCATTACATCATGTATGATTTATTATCCCTCTCAACACCATTCTTCCGCCTTCTCCCTGTGACCTTTGACACCCTGACTAATCAAGAAACTCTCAACCTCTGCTTTAAATATACCTAATGACTTGGTCTACACAGCCATCTGTGGCAATGAATTCCACAGATTCATCACCTTCTGGCTAAAGAAATTCCTCCTCATCTCTTCCTAAATTATTGGGGTTAACCGTGGTTGTGTGGTTGTTACCCTGGCATGCTTGGAAGTGCTGTAAGAGCCTACTCTGAGCTGTATCATTAAATAAACAAATAAATAAATATTTGTTTATTTATTTAACAAATATATAACTCTATTCTGAGGCTGTGCCCTCTGGTCCCAGACTCCCCCAATATAGGAAGCATCCTCTCATCATCCACTCTGCCTGTGCTCTCTGGTCCTAGATTTCCCTAGTATAGGACACATCCTCACCACATCAAGTCTATCTGTGCCCTCTGCTCCTGGACTCCCCCAATATAGGAAACACGCTCTCCACATCCACTCTATCTGAGTCTTTTGGTTCAAGACTCACTCAATGTAGGAAACATCCTCTCCACATCCACTCTGTATCCTCTCTACGTTCACTCTGCCTGTGCTCTCTGGTCTTAGACTTCCCCACTACAGGAAACATCCTTTCCACATCCACTTTGTCTGTGCCGTCTGGTCCTGGACTCCCTCACTATAGGAAATAACCTCCCCAGGAATCTACTTGGAATAGAGGGCATGTGCTATAAGGAGAGGTTTGACATACTTGCATTGTCTCCTCCGAGTGATGGAGGCCGAGTGGAAATCTGATACAAGTTTATGAGACCCATAGAGTTGACAGCCAGAGGGTGGGAATGTTAAATACTAAATAGCGTGGCTTTACGGTGAGAAGGGGAAAGTTTAAAGGATATTTACGAGGCAATTTTCTTTAACATGGAGATTGGTGGGTGTCTGGTTGTTAGACGAGGTAGCAGAACAAATATGATGGTAATGTTTAAGAGACATTTGGACAGACACATGACAGGCAGGGAATGGAGCGATAGGGACCATATGTTGACAGATGGGATTAGTTCAGTTTGGCAGTGTGGTCAGTACAGAAATGATGAGCCCAAAGGCCTGTTCCTGTGCTATACTGAGCTGTGTTGTACGTCATCTTGACAGAAATAATGTTTGTAGTCATTAATCCACTCAGTTAAATAATCCACTTGGGCACAATGAGACCCTTCAGCCCCTTGCTCCATGCTGGTTCAGCAAAGTCCTGCTTTTTATTTTAATTTTTATTCGTTAACAGGCCCTAATGGTTCAATGAGCCCATGCTGCTCAATTACACCCATGTAACTGATTAAGCTCCTCCAAGAGGACCTACCAAATGTTGAAAGGACTAGATAGGGTGGATGTGGAGAGAATGGATCCCATGGTTAGGGTATCCAGAACTAGAGGGCACAGCCTCAAAATTGAGGAATGACCTTTCAGAACAGAGGTATGGAGGAACTCTTTTAGTCAGAATCTCTGAATGCTCTGCCACAGACTGCGGTGGGGGCCAAGTCCATGAGTAGATTTAAAACAGAAGTTGATAATATCCCAAGCAGGATATAGCAAGAGGGCAGGTGTATCAGGTTGAGTGGGATCCAGGATCAGCCATGATTGAATGGTGGAGCAGAATGGCCTAATTCTGCTCCTATGTCTTATGGATCATAACCTTGTTGTAGTTTAGAGGCTTGCATTTGATTGCTGCGGTGTGAACGGACTGAGATGGAGGACTTTCATTACTGCCCTATGTGCCAGTAAAAACCAATTAACCTACTAATCCGTACATTTTTGGGAAGTGGGAGGGTATTGGAGCACCTGGAGGAAACCCACACAGTCAAGGGGAGAACAAACACCTTACAGACAGCAGCCTCACTGTTAATCTTCCTGCACCTTACTCTCTCTCTCTCTCTCTCTCTCTCACTTGCCCCTTAGATTCTTTTTTCCACTCATCTACACACTAAGGGTGATTTACAGCAGCCAATTCACCCCCCGAACCTGCCCATCTTTGGGCCGTGGAACGGATCCCGGGCACCTGGAGTGACCCCTGTTTTCGTACAGACAACACTGTAGGTCAGCACAGGATCCGGATCACTGGGATGTCATGTTGAAATTGTATCAGACATTGGTGAGGCCCAACTTGGAGTTTTGTGTGCAGTTCTAGTCACCTACCTACAGGAAAGATATCAATAAGATTCAAAGAGTACAGAGAAAATTTACAATGATATTGCCAGGCCTTGAAGACCTGGGTAATTGTTGAAGATAAGGGATGATATGTAATGTGTGCTGTCCAGTTAGAGGGAGGTTTTCTTGGTGAGGGACACTCAGGTTGGTCTTGGGTAATTTTGGTTTGGAGGGAGAGGAACAGAGAAGACACTGGGGAGAACCGGTCATCGCATACGATCTGGTGAGAGACCCATTTGTTTGAGATGGATTGTAAGCAATGTTCAGAAGGTGGTGTGTGCTTTCACATTGACCGAGGGCCCAGCACGTGAGTGACAGAGAAGTTCAAGATGTACACATTTGACTGTTCAATTAGAATGAACCCTTTTCTTTTAGTTATTCTTTACTAACCCTTTAGTTAAGATTCATAAATATAGTTCCTTTAATTGTATGCAGTGCACTGTCTGTTATTTCATGGCACCAATTTGTAAAAGGGTGGCAAATTACACAGCATCCACACAAGTCGGGATTTGGGGTGGGGCAATCTCATGAGTTTGGTGGGACTTAAGAGTGTCTTTCCTGGACTTAAGCAGCCAAGGAAACCAAGGTGTTTCTTTACCTGGTGCATAGAAGATTGAGGGGAGATTTGATAGAGTTGTGCAAAATGATGAGGGGTATAGATAGGGTAAATGCAAGCAGGCTTTTTCCACTGAGATTGGGTGAGACAAGAATTAGAAGTCATAGTTAAAGGTGAAAGGTGAAGTATTTAAGGAGAACCTGAGGGGGAACATGTTCAGTCGGAGGGTGGTGAGAGTGTGGAATGAGCTGCCAGTGGAAGTGATGGATGTGGGTTGGTTTCAACATTTAAGAGAAATTTGGACAGGTACATGGATGGGAGATGTATGGATGGCTATGGTCTAGGGAGTAGGCAGAATAATAGTTTGGCACAGACTAGATGGGCTGAAAAGCCTGTTTCTGTGGTGCAGTGCTCTCTGACTCTGACGCCTCCTGTTGGTCAGGGCTGACCACTGCTGTTGCATCCTAGCTGTCATACGCAAGCCAGGGCATTATGGAATGGAGATCAAGTGGTCGCCCATGTAGCAGGCTCTCTCTCTCCACGCAGAAAAGGAACAGCAGAGACCAAAGCCATTTGGCACCAGTGGCATTTCAGGAATTGCCAGTCAGTGTTGAACTCAATATAAGACTGTCTTAGGGACTCTAGCTCTGGATTTTTCCTTGGGGTTTACTCCTGAAGGTGGATATAACCAGAAGACCGCTGAGGTTTGAGATCAGAGTTTTCCTTCTCCATGATGAGCTTCCAACCATGGTTAATGAGTCTTTAAATCAATGAATTGCTGCACTCCGATGGTGTGTTCTACACCATGAACAAGCCCTTAACATCTTTCTGCATCCAGTTCTCCAGCTGGCACCTGCCACTGGTGTGTAATGGTTTAGCGGTAAATTCCTCTCATATGTACCCTCCACTGAAGCCAAAATACCTTCTCAGCTTGCCCTACCAACCCAAAAATTCTGTACATGCACCCCTGGTTTCTGCCCTTGCTCCTATATCACCAGTTCCCCTACGTTGTTATAAGCTTCCACTACCTACTAAATGTTCCCAATGGCGTGCATCTCAAACAGCCAAGGTCAGCTTCTGTGCTCCATGCGCAGCTTCGCTACTGAGTCCAGCGGAACTGCTTCTGGAGGAGAAGGGCAAAGGTGGGTTTCAGACATCTCAAAACCAGTTGCTTCAGGCAGATGGGGCTCATCACTTGTGGTTGGTATCTTATCTGGGAGAAGGAAAAATCTGATTTCAAACCTCTGCTACCTTGTGGCAATACCCACTCATGAGGAGGCTTCAGGAGTAAATCCTGAGAAAAACCTGGACGTAGAGTCCCTAAGACAGTCTGACATTGAGCTCAATACTGACTGACAACTCCTGCAACATCAAAGGTGTCAAACTGTATCGGTCTCTGCCATTCTTTTGGGTTCATCAGCTGGAAAGGGGGATCCTGCTAGACAGGCAACAGCTTGCTCTCCATATCGTACTCTCCAGGCTTACACGTCATGTAGTCAGCAGGAGTGCCACAACCAGCAGTGGCTCCTTTCACTTATATGGTCTCTTCTCATTCATCGACTACACAAAACCATTGAGTAACTTCTCCATGTTGAACGTAATCTGCTGAGTGTCTTCCCTTCTCACCAACATTCCTCTGCCCTCCTGAATCTGTCATTACTTCCTAGACAATACTGTTTTTGACATGTACCCAGAACACTAATTGGAACCAAAATATCCCCTCAGTCGCTGCTGTATCGCTTCCTCCCTTTCTAAAAGAGAGATCAGGAGAATCAGAATCAGAAACAGGTTCATTATCACCGACTTATGACTTGAAATTTGTTGTTTTGCAGCAGCAGTACAGTGCAGAGGCAAACGAAAATCTATAAATTACAAAAATAAATAATGTGCAAAAGAAAATAAATAATGAGGTAGTAATAATAACTACAAGAGATTCTGCAGATGTTGGAAATGCAGAGCAACACACACAAAATGCTGGAGGAACTCCTCAGGTCAGGCAGCTTCCCTGGAAATGAATAAACAGTCGATGTTTTGAGCTGAGGCCCTTCATCGGGACTGGAAAGGAAGGGGACAGAAGCCATATGAGAAGTGGGGGAGGGAAGGAGGACAAGCCAGCAGGTGTACGTGAGACAAAGTGAGAAGGAAGATGGGTGGGTGGGAGAGGGGGATGCTTTAGGGTTAGGGGAAGCTGGGAAATGGTAAGTAGAGAGCGAGGTGGTACTCACAGGTACATGGTTCATTCAGAAGTCTGAGGGTGGAGGGGAAGAAGCTGTTCCTGAATGATTGGATATGTGTTTTCAGGCTCCTGTACCTCCTCCCTGATGGAGGTAATGTAGAGAGGATCGTTAGTGATGGAGGCATGGCCTCTTGAAGGTGACCTCGATGGTGGGGATGATTGTGTCCGTGATGGAGCTTCTATAGAGGAAACTAAACAGTCGAGGATTCAGGTCAAGACCCTTCATCTACAGGAGTAACCAAAGGCTTGGTTAGCGAGGTCAGGTTAAGGACTGGCCTTTAAGGAGTAATCTCAGAGTTTAGGAAGAAAAATTGGAAACTTTGAATCCAGGAAGTAGATGTCACCGGAATCAAGTGGGAGGATAGAAATTACCTGTAATCCCACACTTGCTTTATTAATGAAACATCAATTCTGCATTCATAAGACTGAAAACCCATCATGAATAAACACTACACAGAAAAATAATTCATCATCACACTTAAGTGTTTGGCAATAAAATTTGAAGGTTGAACATTTTCAGAACTCAATTATCTTAAATTAAAATGCTGTTAATGAAAAGACCCCCACGACTCATTTCCACAATTGAGTTAGGACATAGAACACAGAACACTACAGCACAGTTCAGGCCTCTTGGCCCACAATGTTCTACCAGCCTTATAACCTGCTCTAGATTGATCTTATCCTTCCATCTGACACAGCCACCCATTTCTCTATCATCTCTGTGCCTAAGTGTCTCTTAAATGTCCCTAATATATCTGCCTCTACCACCACCCCTGGCAGGGCATTCCACATATGCACAACTGTCTGATATCCCCCCCCCCAATATTTTCCTCGAACCACCTTAAAATTATAAGCACAAGAGATTCTACAGATGCTGAAACTCAGAGCAACAGACACAAAATGTCAGAGGAACTCAGCAGGTCAGGCAGCATCTATTGAGAGGAATGAATGGTTGACATTTCAGGCTGAGACTCTTCATCAGGAGCTTAAAATTATGTCTCCTTGTATTAGCAACACACACAAAATGCTGGTGGAACGCAGCAGGCCAGGCAACATCTTTTCCTATAGGAAGAAGTACAGTCGATGTTTTGGGTGGAGACCCTGCATCAGGACTAAATGAAAGAAAAAATATTAAGGGATTTGAAAGTGGGAGGAGGAGGGGGAGATCCAAAATGATAGGAAAATACAGGAGGAGGAGGGATGAAGCTAAGAGCTCGAAAGTTGATTGGTAAAAGGGATACACAGCTGGAGAAGGGAAAGGATCATGGGACAGGAGGCCTAGGGAGAAAGAAAGGGGGAGGGGAGCACCAGAGGGAGATACAGAGCAGGCAAGGAGTAATTGTGAGAGGGGCAGAGAGAGAAATAAATAAGCAATGGGGTAAGAAAGGGAGGAGGGAGTTAGAGTTAGAAGTTAGAGAAGTTAGAGAAATCAATGTTCATGCCATCCGGTTGGAGGCTACCCAGATGGAATATAAGGTGATGGAATAAGGTGTTCTCCTCGTATTAGCTATTACTGCCCAGGGAAAATGTCTCTGGCTGTCCCCTCTACCAACTTGTACTCCTCTATCGTCACCTCCCATCCACCTTCACTCCAAAGAGAAAAGTCATAGCTCCCTAATCCAGGCAGCATCCTTGTAAATCTCCTACGTACCCTTTTTAAAGCTTCCACTTAGGTAAGTAGAAAGCATTAAAGAGCCATTTCTTTACATCAAAGTGTCCATGTGCCAACACTCTAGCTGAGTTAACAGACCCCACAGAAGTCACTAACAGGCAGAGATTATGGAGAAGAAACTGTTTACCAGACATCAGAGGATGCTGAAAAAGCAGATGTAGAACAGGTAGTTTACAGCTCCTGCCAAGGGATAAATGTAGATGTGATTATTTAATGTGTTAAAGATGTTTTGCGTTATGTGTTTGTCACTTTTAATTTTAAAAGTTGAATGATATTTGAAATGTTCTGCGGGTTTGGAAAATGCACAGTTGAGGTTATGACCAATCAAAATGCATGCTTAAACCTGGCAAACTGTGTGGCCTCTTTCTGATTCATACATTCTCCAGCAAGATTTCAAAACGTTACCACATTGGGACGACAGAGAAAAAGTGAATGTATTGGGACAACAGA